>NW_015546129.1:156946-184744 GCF_001515605.1 Sinocyclocheilus anshuiensis | reverse complement strand
TATACATAAACACATTTTTTGCAATGATAACTCAAATGTGGTGATCAAACACTTATAATGATGTGACAAACATAGGGCCTATGTAATGGAGGCAGGGTATTTAACAATTTAACAATAAACTTTATTATTCAAAGTGAGTCTGACATCAGTGCACTTAACAGTAATCTTTACTTCACTTATTATAAATAACTTGAATAGCACAAATAGAACAAAATACTGTATATATAACTTGAATTAAGAAATTAAACAAGGTAACTGTGCAGACACAGTATATATATATATATATATATATATATGTACTGACCTGTTTTTTATTTATTCATCAAAAATAAGACAAATTCCATGAAATTCTGCGTTATACAGTAAATTCCGTTTTTATGACTGGATTCCGCGATTCTGTGAATGCCCTGAACAGATCAGACGCAAACCCTCGCGTGGCAGTACCAGCGAGTCTCAGAAACTAAATAAGGTTTATGGGTTTTTTGGGGGCCGATACCGATATTAGGGAGTAAAAAAACTTAGGCCTATGTAATGGAGGCAGGTTATTTAACAATTTAACAATAAACTTTATTATTCGCGATTCTGTGAATGCCCTGAACAGATCAGACGCAAACCCTCGCGTGGCAGTACCAGCGAGTCTCAGAAACTAAATAAGGTTTGTCCAAGAAGCCGCTAGATTTGTCGCAAGGTACTTTTTTGGGAAAAAAACAAAAAAAGTCTCTAAGTTGGCAACACTGTGCATCTCCATTTCTCCAACTACAGGCTAGGCAACGGGTCAAAAAGAAAATGCACGCTGCGTTAATCCCACGTTAATAAAATTAGTGCCGTTAAAATGAGTTTGCGTTAACGCGTCTTTTCCAGGTCTCATAAAAAATTATTTCCAGGATATTTCAGTGACTATCCTGAAAATCCTGAAATAACACTATATTGTTAAATATATATATATATATATATATATATATATATATTATACAATATATATTACACAATAATGCATATTGTTATTGTTAACTAAACCTGATTAACTGCTAAAAATAGTTCACTTAAAAAAATATACATAAATAAAAATATATAAAAACACTATAAAACATTGTTTTAGGTAACTGAAATATAAATATATAAAAATATAAATATTAAATGAAAAACTTACACTTTAAAATGAAAATTAGTAATTTTGCCTTGGCAACTAACTAAAATAAAATAGGTTTAAGTTCAAATAGTAAAACTACTAAAACAAAAACTGAAATACAATTGAATAAAAGTTATTAAGAAAGTTATTTAAAAATATATATAATAAAAATGACAAGAGCACAGTATAAAATTACTAAAAAGTACTATAAAATACTGTATTTTTATATTTAAAAATACTATAATTAAAACGAAACGTGAAAACAGAAACTATAATAGTATAGAAATAATACTAAAATAATACTGTTTGTGTTCAACAATAAAATAAAATGAGAACTGAAAATTGATTGAATGTTGAAAAGTTATAATTATGATGATATTATTATGAGCTTAACTTAATAATAAGTTACTTGGAACATTCAAAATAAGGAATATGTTTAAAAAGAGTTAGTAAAAACTATTAAAAATCACTTTGGGTAACTAAAATAAAGTTAAAAATAAAATATAAATGATAGATGAATGTTAAACTCAAACTTAAAAACTTAAAAGCTTGAATTTAAAAATCAGAAATGCTGCCTTGGCAACTAACAGAAATAAAATAAGTTGAAGTTAAAATACTAAAATCCCGTCCAGAAGCCTGCGGTCGGTAAATGAGCGGCGACTCGTGATCAAAATCACTCTCTTTCACCGTTTCTTCCTGTCCTAGCTTTTATTATTGTGAACGATGATGGAAATCTTGTGCTTCTCGTGTTAAATGAGAATTGATTGGACAAGTTATTATTTTGATGAAAGATTGCTTTGATTACTTGGGACAACATTGAAAATAAAACCAGGAATACACTACCGGTCAAAAGTTTGGGATCTTGTAATGTTTTTTAAAAAAGTCTCTTCTGCTCATCCAGGCTGCATTTATTTGATCAAAAATACAGAAAAAAATTTAAAATAACTTGTCTATTTTAATACATTTTAAAATGTAATTTATTGCTGCAATGCCAAAGCTAAATTTTCAGAATCAATACTTCAGTCTTCAGTGTCACATGATCTTCAGAAATCATTCTAATATGCTGATTTATTATCAGTGCTGTTACTGCTTCATATTTTTTTGGAACCTGTGATACTTTTTTTCAGGATTCTTTGATGAATAAAACGTTAAAAAGAAGAGCATTTATTTAAAATATAAATATTTTCTAACAATATACACTACCGTTCAAAAGTTTGGGTTCAGTAAATTTTTATTCTTTCTTTTTTTTTGAAAGCAATTAAAACTTTTATTCAGCAAGGATGTGTTAAATTTATCAGAAGTGATAGCAAAGATTTATATCTTTAGAAAATATTTAAATTTTAAATAAATGCTCTTCTTTTTAACTTTTTATTCATCAAAGAATCCTGAAAAAAGTATCTCAGTTTCCAAAAAAATATTTGGCAGCACAACTGTTGATAATTCTAATAATAAATCAGCATATTAGAATGATTTCTGAAGGATCATGTGACACTTTACACTGGAGTAATTGCTGATGGAAATTCAGCTTTGCATCACAGAAATAAATTATATTTTAAAGGATATTAAAATAGAAACCATTTTTTTATATTGTAATAACATTTTGCAAGATTACTGTTTTTTTCTGTATTTTTGATCAAATAAATGCAGCCTTGACGAGCAGAAGACACGTCTTTAAAAAACATTACAAGTCTTACTGATCCCAAACTTTTGACCGGCAGTGTATGCCAAATTAAATCGCATCATTTTGACAGAAGCATCAGAGGCCTGTAAACTCACACATCCACAGGTAATAGATCATTTTGCAGAGTCTATGATGTTCCTGCGGGATCTCCTCAGAGAAGTCCTGGTAGAAGCAAGGCTTGATGGGAAAGAACTTGGGAAAAGGAGGCCAGTTGTTCTGTTTGCCTGAAGAGAACAAGTGTGAGGTGAGACAGACGCCCATATCCCACAATCCTTAGCAGCAGCTTGTCAAACAGTAACAACAAACAAAGGCGCTACAGTCTGTTGATTTATGCAACTGAATTAATCAAGATGAGTGTAAACAAACTCAGAATGGAATATTAGCATACTGAGCAGTATATACTGTACAAAGGCGCTACAGTCTGTTGATTTATGCAACTGAATTAATCAAGATAAGTGTAAACAAACTCAGAATGGAATATTAGCATACTGAGCAGTATATACTGTACATGTATTTATACTGTATATTATTATTTGTAAAAGTTGTATGCGCCAGTTGAAAACCATTAAAAGACATTTTCATTACTTTAAATAATAATCAATAAATTAATAATCATTCATTTGATTTAAGAGATTCAATTGATCTTAAAACATTTAAAAAATGTTTTATTTAATTACCATTAAATAATATTTTATTATATTAAAACTTATTCTATTTCAGCTAGTTGACAAGGCAATTTTTAATGACAAGACAAACCTCATTTTCTTTTAGTTGAAGTTAAAGTACTACAATAACTCAAACCAATCTTATTTTAGTATTGTTGAGATGCTATTATAGTTTTTATTAATAATAAAAAATGTTTTATTTATGTATTTTATTTTATTGTTTTTTTAATGTTTAATTTAAGGTAGAGTTTTAGTAATTTTGTTGCGTGTTTTAAAATGTTTTAAAACCATTTTTATTTCAGTTTTAATTATTTTAGTAGATCTAGTTTGAAAATTAGAAATGCTGCCTTGGCAACTACCTGAAATAAAATAAGCTTATAATCATTTTTATTATATTTTATTTTACTTAATTGAAATTTCAAATAAAGATTTTTTTTTATGGTTTTAGTTTTAATTAACTATAATATTAACTATATACTATTATTATTATTATTAAAACTAAAACTAAAATGTAACAAAACAAAATGATATAGACATATTTAAACAAAAACTAATAAAAATTACATAAACAAAAAATTTCAAATAAAATTAAAATGAAAACAAAGAATATAAAAAAATAAAATCTACTTCAAAATATTAACAAAAACTATAATAGTTTATCAATAATAACATTGCATGTTTAATTCAGTAAATGGCATCCAGTTATCTTACATTTTAGTTTGTATGTGCCAGTCTGATTAAATTATGCATCAAGAGCATAAAAGTTTTGGATGTAATTAGTATTACTATTAGATTATTAATCACACTGAAAGTGCAAGGTGAAGTCAGATGCATTGCATCGTGGGATACTGTACCTCATGCAAATCTAGCACGTCATCACATACAGCAGAAGCAGAGTGGTGTGTGTTACCTGCCGGCGCTCCTCTGCTCTGCAGCTCTTGTTCTCGTCGATCCAGCTCGGCTGCTTTCCTCTCCAGCTCCTCCTGCTGTTTGAGCAGATTGGCCTGCGCAGCTGCAGCCGTGGCCTGCAGAGACACACACGGGCCGATTACAACCTTCAAAAACATGCAGAGATGCGGCACTTTTGTGTGTGTGAGACTCTGACCTGTGGACTGGGCTCCGCTGATGGCTGCAGGACAGCAGGTTGAGCGCTGGAGGCTGGGATGGTGCTTCCCTGACCGAAAGACCGTGAATTATTAGGATTTTAATTGACAATAAAACACAAAACATTGGTATTTTGTATGATACTACTGTTGGAACATTTAGCCTATCCTTTTTATTTATTTCTTGAGATATAAAACAGTGGAACGAATGACTTTAACCGTGGTAAAATCAGCGGAGCTCATGGTCTCGAGTAGCTTATTGCTTTATTGCATTAGAGTTCAGAGCACAACTGGCTCAATCTACTCATCTTACACAATCACTGAAATAATGTTCACTAGACTCACCGTCACAGAGTTGCCATCAGGAAATGGAGTGAAACTTTCAATGTGATCGATTCCAGAGTTGGTCACCTGAGTGACAGACGGATCCTGAAAGAGATTAACTCTATTATTATTGATATTATTATTAAACAATAATTATTAAACAATTGTTTATTATTTAACAATAGCAATTATTATAGTGTGTGTGTGTGTGTGAATTTTTTTTTTTTTTTTTTTTAAGTTGAGTGTTGATCATCTATTTAAAAATAAATAGCAATTAAATTTAAGTTTGGGTTAAGTTGTTAGGCCCTGATATTTAATATAATATTTTTTATTATTACTTCATGGATCCAGAGCAGCTGAAAGCATGGTATATGATGCGTCACAGGTTTTGACTCGCATGCCTCAATTACATCATCCCAGAGAGTTAAATAGGTCACAATCATCTGACAATATTTTAGATGCCTCTGTGGTCAAAAACGAGGAACCAAAATCCTGAAATCAGCACAGATCCTTCCTTACTCGCTAATTTAGCTCATATTGTCCATTAATTTCAAACCACAGCAGCCACAGATGCGAGATATTCAGTCATAACAGGAAATATATTGAAGCATCTGAGCTTAATTTTTACATGATATGAAGAAAATTTAAGAGTTGCTTGCCCATGCAAAACTCGATCCATATGCCAAGGTGTTCAAGTTTTAGCTATTCTCTGATACAGGCAGACGAGAACAGCACAATCTCAATATTTGTCCAAAATGCATGTAGATTCATCTAGAAGAAAGAGAATGCTGACTGATTATTAATGTGAATCTCAGTACTCATTAATCACATCCGGTGTGGCATGAGTCCATCAGGGCAGGACTTACAGTAATATTTACCCAGTGTGGGACACATAACAGACAAAAGACACAGAGAACTTCCTTCATCCTCAAAAGCAGAAAGATCAAGACAAATCAAAGAGGATCATCATGAGAAACCTCATTCATTGTCCTATAAAAACAACTTTCAGAACGCAAAACTTCAGAGAAGAAGCTGCAAAATGTTCTCGTTCCAAACGGACAGCGCAAAGTTGCAGAACAATGTAAGCAAAAGTCTGACATGAGGACTTGAAATATGTAATAGTTTTGTTTGCCTGTGTCTCTGCGGTCTGTCCTGACAAACACACCTGCCCTCATTCCCACAGGCCTCACGCCAGATCCCTCTCGTTCAACACTCAGACTCACTTCAGATCAACACCTGACATTACAACACCAGTGGAAAATCACAACAGAACCAACGACCAGAAGAACTACAAAACGAGCACGTTAATACATTTTATTGAGAATCTACGTTTATTAGAAAGATTAGTTTGTTTGTGCTTAAATTTGTGGTCATTTGTAACATTACCTCATTTTTACATTTTTGTCTTATTTAAAGTGAAACCACGTCACTATGTTAAGTTTGAATAATTGTTGTATTGTCATTGTTTCAATGGGATCGTAATTGTAATATTATAAAAAATTATTTTTATATTTTCAGCAAAACTTAGATTACACTTAAAATGTCAAATGATATGGAATGATATTTAGGACAGTATTCTAAAGGAATTGCAAATTGTATTTGCAATTGTGTTTTCAATTTGTGGATGCATACATTGTGATAAGGAAATAAATTTGCAATTGCATTTCCAATGTTTTACGAGATATGTTTCTGTCATTTTGGAATAGCAATAGAAAATCACCCATTTGCTATTTCACTTTCTCCGTGTCCTGCTTCAACCCTCACAAAATTAAAATGGAATCGCAATCCCCTTTGCACTTGCATTTCCAGTTCGTAACACAGTCAGCTGTCAATCAATCTTGAGGGTGGGGTTTATTGATATAGTGGGAAAGTATGCCACGCCCACTACTGGCAGAAAACAAAGCATCGTTATTCATTCCTATGAGGAAAATGGGGAATTTGGCCATTTTTGCAATGAAAACATGCTCATTAATTAATTATTTAATTTTTTTTCACTTCAAACAAAGTCAAGAATCCAGAACTGATTTTATGTTCACCTGTCAACCAGAAAAAAAGAAGCAAACAGAAAACTGTTGTGACTGGATGCAGAGTGGTAACGAGTCATATACTGGGGTGCTTGGGAAACTTTGGACTGGACTCAAGAATGTATCGAATGAATGTGTGGGTTACCCTTGCCATTCCTTTTGAATATTGTCCTTGAGAGGGTTGGAGCAGGACACGGAGAAAGTGAAATAGCAAGTGGGTGATTTTCTATTGCTATTCCAAAACGTCAGAATCATAACTCGTAAGACGTTGGAAATGGACTTTGCGTTTCCTTATAAAATTTTTACATACACAGAAAAGCAAATGGAAACACAAATGTGCAATTTGCAATTGCGTTTGGATTATGTCACAATGTATGCGTCCACAAATTAAAAAACGCAATTGCAAATACAATAGAATATTGTCCGGAATATCATTCCATAAAATTTAAAATAGTTATTTAAATTGTAATAATATTTCACAATATGACAAAATATTTTCATGAAATAAATGCGGCCTTGGTGAGCTTAAGAAAAAATCATTTTAAATATATTATTACTATTGAATTATCATGAATATAAAAAATGTAATTATTAAGATCTAAAATCTGAGAAAGCACAAAACATCATAGAAGAATAGAAGTATTTTAACGATAAATTACGTTAGTATTAGTATTAGAAAGGACATTTTTTTAAACATGAAATTACACACTAAACCTTTTAAAGGGGACATCGGATGCCCATTTTTCACAAGTTGGTTTGATTCTTTAGGGTCTTCATGAAATGTCTGAAATATGCTTTAGTTAAAACTCCTCAATGGTCGTGTAAAACAAAACCTTTTTACCTTGTCAAAAACAGCTCTGTTCACAGCGAGCCGTTTCGGTGCATGTCTCTTTAAATGATAATGAGCTACTGCTCGCCCCGCCCCTCTCTTCTGTGGGGCGTCGCCACAAGACACCTGAACATATGTCTCGGAGGTGCTCTTATTCAAATAGCTAGCTATCTACGTAGAAACCGGCTGCAAATTGAAACAGCTCACTGACACTTTCAGACGGCACTAGGGGTATGCCGGTATCAAATTTTCATGTTGCGATTAATTGCTAATGCTTTTATTACGGTATATGGTATTATCACAATATTGAAATTTCGTTTAAAAAAAAGTGCTGTCATAATACAGTATAACAGGTTTAATAACTTTTTTCTTAAAAATAACTGAACATTTAAATATTTAAGTATTTGGCTCTGTGATGAACATCATAGCAAATACACAAATCTGAATGGCTGTTTAAATCATTTAAACACGATTCAGAAACAGAAAGCAGTGCAGCTGCTTTGTTTACAGGGTTTCTACAGGGTTTCTACAGGGGTTACAGGTAACGGCTGCATTTCTGCAGTTTAGCGCCATCTGCTGTCAGAGAGTGAAAGTGCGCTTTCATCCAGAGCATCTCTCACATGTTCCGCCATGTGCTTCTTGTCCGCGCTTATTTACATCAGAGTGCGCACGCGTCTTTCACGCAGCATACAGCGGTGTTGTGCATTTTGACCAGTTGATGGGAAAAGTATTCTTAAAATGCATTCAAAATTCGGAATAATTTGTAATATATAATTATTCACGGTATTTAGAAGTGCCCACGATAACAATATCGTGCATATTTATTACCGTGATATATCGCATTACCGAATACCGGCACAAGTCTAGACGGCACATAACGAACTGGCTGCGGGTTTTCTTTTCAACTTTTCTAAATGCAAAAAAAAAAAGCTAAAAAAGTGAAAAATTCATCTGATGGCCCTTTTAAGCATGCAGATTTGCAAGAGAGTTCATGTTAATGTCCTGAATCAGATCAAGAATGATGTCTGATGACATTATTGAGGATTAACCCATGATCATTCAGATATCTGGTCCTTTAACTACAGATTCCTTATCAGCAGATCGACCGCCTTAGACAAACACTGTGTGCACATGAGCTTCTCTCCACACACTTCCCTTCAGCCATTCTCTTCTGGCATAACAATCAGCAGGTATTATGCCACACCTCATGAAACACGATATACAATGTAAAGCATCAGACTCAGCAGAACATCACTGCTCAGTGCTCAAATCACTGCATGCTTGTGTCTCTAAACATCTGAATGATTATTGTATTCCAGCAGATCTGTGATTCCCTTCGAGGGGAGCTGGAGTATCTCACAGGAATGTTTGCTTTGTCCACAACTCAATATTTACTGCATTAGAGGTGGAAGAAACAGCTGGAAACTATATCAGACTCCAGACAATGAAAGCACAACGTTGTAAAGACTGTAATATTTGTGAAATTGTACAATTGAAGTTTCTATGTTCTGCTTTCATTGTCTGGAGTCTGATATAGTTTCCAGCTGTTTTTCCATCAAATAAATGCAGCTTTGGTGAGCATTATAGACTTTTTAAAAACATTTTTAAAAATCTTAAATGAAATATTTAGTTAAGTTAGTATTATTTAAGCATGCTATAATTTCACAATAATAATAATGTGTATATAATATTAAATAAATTATTATTATTATTAATATTATTAGTATTATTATTACTAAATTATAATATGAGTATAAATCGAGAGACTACATGCAATATTTTTGTTTTTAAAATGGTGCTTTAAAGAACTATTAGTCAACTGCAAAAAAAAAAAACATTTTTATATAATGTATATGTATCAAAACTTTTAATGTTGATTAAAAGTGCATTTGTCCAATACCCTGTCAAAATCCTGACATGTGAATAATATAATAGATAATGCATTATTATTATATAATGCAACATATACAGTATTTGTTTATTATTGTTGTTTTATTGCATTCTATATTTTTACTTTTATAAATTGTGCATTTGTCACACAGCAGGATTATTGAAATTAACTGCAAAAAAGCAAAAATGTGTGTAAATGCAACAGAAAATACATGTAATATACATGCAACATACAAAATACATGCACACACACATTTTAACCTAAAATGTTACTGTTGATAAAAAAACATGTTATTTGTCACCACAGTGTGAGATGAGATCCTGACCTTTCTGCATTGTACAATGAATGTCATGTTTGTTATTGTTTTCACTTAAAATGGAAAATGCATTATTTCTTGTAACACTCCAAAGAGAAAGGAAAAATTGAAATCGCATCATATGACCCCTTTAATAATACAAAACACGCTGTGCAGAGAGCATAACGACCGCCCTGCATGTCCTGATCAGATGTGTTCAGAAATATGAGGGTTTTCTGAGGCATTGATTATGCGGCCCTCAGTGAGAGCACAGCTGATCAGAGCCTCATTCAGACACCGTTGTGACATTAACAGGAGCGGCGCTCCGGCCTTCAGCGTGTCACCAAACCTGCGCGGATCCACACCCTTCACCAGCGACAACCAACTAACTAACTACCGCCATCAGTGACCATGACAAGTCACCAGCCGAGCCGAACTCATCTGCCCCAAAACTCCCTTCATCATCATCACAAACCCTGCTGAACTCCGCTAAACTTCAGCTGAAACCCCTCGGAAGCGCTTCTCCTGGGAACTGCTCGTCTCTCACCTGGAAGGGATTGACGTCGACTGGATCTTCAAACGGGTTTGAGTCAAATCCCGACATTATGATGGCCTTTAGAGTCCAAACCGAGCGGCACCGGAGCTGCGACCGTTGCTGTTTCCCCTCAGCAGCACTTCCGTAGTGAGAGCGTGACGCGCGTGCGCCGTGACGTCATCCGGCGACGTAGACGATTCTTCTTTTTCTGTTTTTTTTGATTATGTGGTATATATGTTTGTATTAATTTTGCGTTTTTGTTGTTGCTGTTGTTCTGTTTTGCATGCTTTGAGATGTGCAACGTTTTCCTGTTTGCATTGTCCCTTTGTGTGATGGAACTGAATAAAGGGGAAAAAAAATTGATTATATGGTAAACTTTTACATTCTGCATAGCAGACATCATATTCACAAACGATATGTTCTGACTGTTAACTGATTTTTGTTTTTAAGAAATCGATCCTCTAAGAGTTTTTCTTCTTTAAATGTGTGGCGATTTGTAATATTACTTCAGTTTTGCATGTTTTATTTAAAGTGAACCCATACCACTAATTCTGAATAATGATTTATTGATTATTTTATCGGAGTGTTCTGATTATTTATAATTATTTTCACATTTTCTTATCTTATTCTTTGCATAATTTAATTAGTAGACTATAAATTATAATAAAGAAATGTATTATATATATGAGTTTTTAAATTATTAAAAATACAGACATTGTGTTGATATAATTTGTTTGCTATTAAATGTGTGTTCATTTTTTATACTTTGTTAAATGTTGTTTATTATAATTAATGCTGAATTACGTTTTAATTATACTGAATTAAATGATCTCTCTATTGTTTTATAATGTGAAAATAATTAATATTAAAAATGCATTATATCTTTAACCTATTAATTTTGTTAACTTAATCGTCCAGAATATACCTGAGATTAAAGAAATTCGAACGGCCTGGATATACATTAAAAAGTAATTTTATAATATGGATAATATTTATTTACGTCCGAAGGCTCGTGATTGGTTGGCGGGCTGTGACGTCGCAGACATGGCGGAAGTGAAAGGTCAGTTCAATCTCTGTCTTCACATTTCATTCTGTATTTCACAAAACATTCAGATCGGCTCGAGTTAAAACACGACTGGCTGTCGTTCTCGCTGATTTGTGTGTTGATTGCACGATCGGTGTAGCTGACAGCTCAGTCAGATGTCCGTGTCTGTTCGCAGTGTTTCCATTGTGCTGTGTGGTGCAGCGCTACGCCTGGGGTAAAGCGGGTCTGGACAGTGAGGTGGCCCGGCTGGTGCTCGGTGGAGACCCTCAGGCGCTCATAGAGGAGGCCAGACCCTATGCAGAGGTGCAGCATGGACAGCCTTGCTCTCATCCGCAGCCTGCACTGTCAAATCACAGCAGGGATTTAAACCTACTGACCCACTAGCACAGTGTTTCTCAACCAGGGGTCCATGGACCCCTAGTGGTCCTTGACGTAAGGCCAGGGGGTCCGTATAAAGTATGCATTTTTGTATATATTTTGACATGACATGTTCCCACGAAAGAAAAATGGCCAAAATACTGGACAAGTCAACTAACTTGAATAATACTTGACTGCATTTGGTCCTCACAAAGACACAAATGATACATAGATGAGTCAATTTTGTTCTGGGGGTCCTTGAGGATGGTTCTGAATTGGACTGGGGTCCGGTACACCAAAAGGTTGAAATTCACTGCACTAGCACACCCACCCAGACTCTCAGGCGAGCCGGGAGGCTCTAACACAGGGCTGTCCAAACTCGGTCCTGGAGGGCCGGTGTCCTGCAGAGTTTAGCTCCAACCCTAATTAAACACACCCAGCTAATCAAGCTCTTACTAGACATACTAGAAACTTACCAGCAGGTGTGTTGAGGCAAGTTGGAGCTAAACTCTGCAGGACACCGGCCCTCCAGGACCGAGTTTGGACAGCCCTGCTCTAACATAAATAGATTATTTATAACATTCTTTCAAAGTGTTAGAAATGGCATGAAATAAATCAAAGAGGATTCTATGTTTTTTTTTTTCTTTTTGTGTTCAGATGTGTTAACGTGTTTTATTGTTCTATAAATAACCATCTTAAAGGAACGGTTCTCAAATTAAAGTTGAAGTTTTTGGTTCCATTTCTTCTTTAGAAATTATGCACTTCACCTTTAAGAACAGAGATAATACTATATATATATATATATATATATATATATGGATATCCCAGAGGACACTGGGACAGTGGATTGCAGATTTCCCAGGGTGCCTGGGGTCAAAGGTCAAAGACACATTCCACGGGCAGTTCCTTTTCAAAGTGCTGTCTGTCAAAACGGCTCTGTCCATCCAGGCGCATCGGGTGAGATTGGAGACAGTTCCCCTTGTAAAAGAGCTATGGTACAGTAATGCTGTCATTACAGGACTTGACGCTTATTTTTTGTGCTTTCACAAAAAATATATTATTTCATGTGCTCTTAAGCATAAAAATTTAGGAGAGCATTACAAAATTTTAGGGACGCAATGAAAATGTATCAAATAATGTGTTTTTCATTAATAAATGGACACAAGGGAGACACTTACAAGCAAAATGATTTAATTTTACACACTAGGCTATTTAGTATTTCTGCTTCAAACTTTATTTAATAATTAAGTATTTATAGGCCTCCTTATATATATATATATACTGCCGTTTGGGATCAGTAACATTTTAAATGCTTTTTTTAAGTCTCTTATGCTCATCAAGGCTGCATTTATTTGAATAAAAATGCAGAAAAAAAATAGTAATATTCTGAAATATTACTGCAATTTAAATTAACGGTTTTCCATTTTAATATACATTAAATTATAATATATTTCTGTGATGAAATGCTGAATTTTCAGCATCATTACTCCAGTCCAGTGTCACATGATCCTTCAGAAATCATTCTAATATGCTGATTTATTATCAGTGCTGGAAACAGAAAAAAACAGTTTTTTTTGGAACCTGTGATACTTTTTCAGGATTCTTTGATGAATAAAAAGTTAAAAAGAACAGCATTTATTTAAAATATAAATCGTTTGTAACAATATACACTACAGTTTAACAATTTTGGGTCAGGAATTTTCTTTCTTTCTTTTAAAGAAATTAATACTTTTATTCAGCATGGATGTGTTAACTTAATAAACGTAGTAAATTAAAGACTACTATAGTTAGAAAAGATTTCTATTTTAAAGAAATGCTGTTAAAGCGGTCCTATTATGCTCTTTTACAAAGTCTTGATGATTTCTGTTAAATAAAATAATCTCCTTTTGAAGTGGACTTTGAGCTTTGTAACTTCGCAGATCTTTTTTATTCCCAAACAGCAACATTACTGACTAACTAAAGTTGAAAAAGTGAAAAAGCATAATAGGACCCCTTAATTGGCTGCTAGACTCCATGCACAGTTTCCTGAAGATTACCCAGACAACAACCACAAACCGGAGATGGCCATCGCTCTCACTCAGTTTGAAGGGCTCTGCGGCTTTAGGCCTATGGATGAAATCTTGGGCTTCCTCAGAAGTAAGTATTTAAATCTAAATATTGAGAAAATCGCCTTTAAAGTTGTCCAAATGAAGTTCTTAGCAATGCATATTACTAATCAAAAATTAAGTTTTGATATATTTACGGTAGGAAATGTACAAAATATCTTCATGGAACATGATCTTTACTTAATATCCTAATGATTTTTGGCATAAAAGAAAAATCTATCATTTTGACCCATACAATGTTTTTTTGGCTATTGCTACAAATATACCCCAGTGACTTAAGGATCACATTTGATAAACCGCCTGAGAAATCACAGTTTTTCATCTTTTTAAGATGAGCCAAACTCAAAAAATGAATCCTATTTATGTTTAAATATCCCGACACTTAGTTAAATGGGTTGCAAAGAGCGTTTCACGTGGACTTTTGTGTGGTTTGTGCTTTTGAGATGTCCCAGAGTTCCATGCGCTGGTCGGTAATGAAGCCGCAGAGGAGCTTCAGAGCGCCGACAGAGACCCGGGCCGAACGTCTCTCGCTCTGAAGAAGTGTTTCACCAGGATGATGAACTGTGAGAAGAAGCTGTTTGTCGATCAGCTCAACATGTTGGTCAAACGAATCTCAGAGGAAGGTAAGAGGAAACTTCCACTCCCCAACATTCCATTCATTCATTCCAAAAACTGTTTCCAGCATTGATAATAAATCAGCATATTAGAATGATTTCTGAAGGATCATGTGGCACTGACGACTGGAGAAACATGAATAACATTCATCACTCCATCAATTTGGCGTCTTCAGATGAAACTTGTCTGACCTGTTCTTTTGTTCCAGAGGCTGCAGGCAAAGACACCTCAGGAAGTAATGGAGAACTGTTGCTACGGCTACATTCTCACTATCCCGGGGACATCGGATGCTTTTCCATTTACTTCCTGAACCTCATCGTGCTGCAGCCGGGGGAGGCCATGTTTCTGGGAGCAAATGAGCCTCATGCTTATCTGTCTGGAGGTCAGAGGTCACCACATTACTAATAAAACCAGTTGTTGGACACGTACAATGATTAAACCACGGTATATTTTAGTAGAGTCTAAAAAAATGAATTGAAAAAAATCTAAATAGACAAAGTTTGTTGGTTGTAGTTAAAAATCACGTTTCGAGTAGGTTGTAGTTGAGATTTTTTGTGAAACATTTTCATTAATATTCACATAATAATCTGTAATATTCTTTTAGTAATTCTTAATACTCATTTATTTCATGTAGGTTGTGTAGTTGTACTTTTTGTGAAATATAATCATTAATATTCACTTAATAATATTTATTTAATATTCCTTCATATTTACATGCTCCATTTAGGTTGTATAGTTTTTTTCTTTTGTGAGAAATATTCGTTAATATTCATTTATTCCATTTAGGTTGTGTAGTTGTATTTTTTGTGAAATATATTCATTATTATTCACTTAGTAATTTATGATATTCATTTATTCCATGTAGGTTGCATAGTTGTACTTTAGGTGAAATATATTAATTAATATTCATATAGGTTGTATTATTGTTGTTGTTTTAAAAAAAAATATTTATTAATGTTTAATTATTCATTAATTCCATGTAGGTTGTGTAGTTGTACTTTTTGTGAAATGTATTTATAAATATTCATTTAATAATCTATTTTATTATTCATTATTATTCCATGTAGGTTGTCTTGTTCTTTTGGTAAAATATATTGATTAATAATAAATAATATTCTTTCATATTCAGTTATTTCATGTAGGCTGTCATTGTACTTTTTGTGAAATATATTCATGAATTTTTGCTTAATATGTATTAAGATGCATGTGTAATGTGTTAATGAATATTTATTAATATGCATGTTCTAATCTGCATGTATAATTGTTCTCTGGCTCCTGCAGACTGTGTGGAGTGTATGGCATGCTCTGATAACACCGTTCGCGCCGGACTGACTCCCAAACACATTGACGTGGACACGCTGTGTGAGATGTTAAATTACAGCCCGGCTCCAGTCAGTGCCAAAATCTTCCCCTGCGTGCGGGACAACGCCGACCCCTGCATCTACCTTTACGACCCCTCCTGTGCCAGACTTCACCGTCATGAGAATACAGGTGCGCCAGACGGCCTTTTCCTCAAGTATATTCATACAATTCACATTTATCCCGATTCCAGCTGCTCAAACAAATAGATTCAATGGCAGCTTATAAGAGTGATAGGGCTGTCAAAATGGCTGGAAAACTAAATTCGAATTTTGTACTTAAATATGATCAAAATTCGAATTATATTCACCTCAAATTCGAATGCAACGTTTTTGCATTTGAATGTGGATTTTTATTTTAAATTTGACGAATATTCGAAATTCTAATTTTTTTTTGATA
The DNA here is from genome assembly GCF_001515605.1 of Sinocyclocheilus anshuiensis. Lineage (NCBI taxonomy): Eukaryota > Metazoa > Chordata > Actinopteri > Cypriniformes > Cyprinidae > Sinocyclocheilus > Sinocyclocheilus anshuiensis. The sequence goes on along the minus strand of NW_015546129.1, from coordinate 168,388 downwards.
GCCCTAAAGAGTGATGTGATGTTATTCTCAGATCCCCGCCTCGGCGCGGCAGTACAATGTGAGCGTGCTGGACTCTGCTGGGATCCTGCTGGTCATCGATGGAGAGGCCGTCGCCACGTATGTTTTTTTCAAAGTTGAACTTGCATTAATTTTACATGGCTTTCTAAACATGCGGCTCTTTTGTGCGAGATGCGAGTGCAACGGTGATAGATGTCCCTCTAGAAAATGCTCTAAATATGCATTCTGTGTGAACGGCTTGGTTTCAGTTTTGATGTAAACAAGATCTTCTCCGCATTGATGTTCTCTTTTCCCGCAGTATTTGTAATTTACGACGCTGCAGTGGCGCATCTAGTGGCTTCAACTGGACAGGCTAAGAAAAACATTAAAATGCAACGACACTTACATCGTCATCGCATCTCGTGCGCCGCTGATAATGCTGCCTCCTTAACGTACACCTAAAATTCGAATGCAACGTTTTTGCATTCGAATGTGGATTTTTATTTTAAATTTGACGAATATTCGAAATTCTAATTTTTTTTTGATAGCCCTAAAGAGTGATGTGATGTTATTCTCAGATCCCCGCCTCGGCGCGGCAGTACAATGTGAGCGTGCTGGACTCTGCTGGGATCCTGCTGGTCATCGATGGAGAGGCCGTCGCCACGTCTGCTGCGGCCCTCTCTGACATCACTCTGACACGAGGCTCTGTGCTTTTCATTTCAGCCAATGAGAGCGTCTCTTTACAGGTGACATCATCGTCAGGCATGACCATGTTCAGAGCCTGCTGCTTACTGTAGGAGACGTCCGCTTCATAAACATCCGTCTGTTCTGTCCTGATCTAAACCAACCGGTCAAAGAAAGTTCAAGTAGAAATCATGTTCCCATGTTTTTGGCTTCATCACGAACATTCATGACGAATCACACCAATTAAAGGGACAGTTCACGCAAAAATGAAAATTCTGTCAAGTCGTTCCAAACCTGTATGAGTTTCATTCTTCCACTGAACACAAAAGAAGATATTTGAAAGAATGTTGGTAACCAAACAGTTGACGGTAGCCACTGACTTCAATAGTATTTTTTTCCTTACTATGGAAGTCAATGGGGACCAGCAACTGTTTGCTTACTTGGAACAATTTGAAGGTGGGTAAATGATGACAGAATTTTCATTTTTGCATGAACTATCCCTTTAAGTTGGAAATTATGATCATTGATGACATTTAGTATTAAAATAGCTATGCTTAACCAAAAAAAACAACAAAATATATAATGAAACCGTTTGAATTATGATTCTGCAACATGATTCTGCATGTTCTTTTGAAATATGTAAAAGTATATAATTCCTTTGAGTCAACATGAAATGCTGTTCCCACCATTTTACTTTAATAATGTGACATATTTACGTGGAAACATAATATTCAGTCAGGGAAAAGAAAAGTCGGATGGAATTTGACTGGATGATGAAATGTGGGTGTTCCAGAATAAAGTCACACCAGAATGAGAGTTTAAACCACCAGCATTAATGGAATATTTCAGCCAAAAATGAAAGTTTACTGTAAATGTTCTCACCCTCAGGCCATTCATTAATTGGAATAGATTTGGAGAAATGTAGCATTGCATCACTTGCTCACCAAAGGATGTGAATGGGTGCCGTCAGAATGAGAGTCCAAACAGCTGATAATAACATCACAATAATCCACAAGTAATCCATATTTTATTAAAAAGTAAAAAATGTCTTAATGATGGATTTGTTTCTTACAAACACGCAACTTTTCCCTTCACAAGGCATTAACTGATGGACTGGAGTGCTGTGGATTACTTGTGGATTATTGTGATGTTATTATCAGCTGTTTGGACTCTCATTCTGACGGCACCCATTCACATCCATTGGTGAGCAAGTGATGCAATGCTACATTTCTCCAAATCTGATGAAGAAACAAACTCATCTGCATCTCGGATTACCTGAGAGTGAGTCAATTTTCAGTAAATTCTACTACAACTATTCCTTTAAGAAAGTAAACAAAAGTCAGTTTTGATTTCATGTTGGCGTATATAAATTCAATGCACGGATGCATGATCACTCACTATTGGCTGAGAGATATAAACATTTTATGAAACGAAATTTGTTCCATCAGAGATTTTTTTTGCATAACACCTTTTGCATGTTCAAAAAAATAAAACCCAGATGGAGGACTGTAACGGTTTTACTTTTACATTAAAACCTGGTAACAAAGACTTTAGACCAATTTTAATGCTTTTAAGACGCGTTTCATGGTACTACTACTACTAAAGAATAGTAGTGAGTCCTTGTTGAGGACACACTCTTCCATGAAGAACATACATGGTGAAATTTTTATTGACGAGGTTCTCGCTAAAGGAGCCATTTTATGAAACGAAATTTGTTCCATCAGAGATTTTTTTTGCATAACACCTTTTGCATGTTCAAAAAAATAAAACCCAGATGGAGGACTGTAACGGTTTTACTTTTACATTAAAACCTGGTAACAAAGACTTTAGACCAATTTTAATGTTTTTAAGACGCGTTTCATGGTACTACTACTACTAAAGAATAGTAGTGAGTCCTTGTTGAGGACACACTCTTCCATGAAGAACATACATGGTGAAAGTTTTATTGACGAGGTTCTCGCTAAACGAGCCACTCCTGTGACAGACACAAGCTTTGTGATTTGATTACCAGTGCAACTGATTTTAAAAATAACCCTGCAACCTGAAAACGTGTTTTCATACATGTGAAACTTTGCTACCGATTTGTATTCTTCCTCATAAGTGCAACTGTATGGCTTGATGTGTGGTTGTGCTTTATTGCTGTAGTTACTATTTGCACTAGCAGTGTGAAGAGCACAAAGGATGCTGGGAATGACCGGCATCCTGATGTTTGTTTACTGTATTTTTAGTGCCCTCGTCAGGTTCGTACATGTAAAACCAGAAGACTGACCTCAACCCTGTTGGTTTCCAGGATTCTTTCTATATTTTTGGAGCTGGATTATTCTGCAATCGATGGCTAAAGACCGAGCGAATGAATGTATGGCGCTTTCCGAGCTGTAATGGAGCATGTGTCTGAGAAGAGGAACTCTGTATGTAATCTCTAATAAATAACTGTAATCTTTCACCTGCTCGTTTCTGACCGGCTTTTATGAGCTAAACTTACACAACAGGTTTCCCAGACAAAGGTTAGGTTCTCCATTAATCATTCTCAGCCTGGGCGTGAACTGGTTGTGTTTTATTGGATCACTGTGTTTGCTTTTACACACTTACACTGTGTCATTTTGCTGTTCTTACCGTTTCCTTTTGGATGGAGTTCAACTAGCAAAATTTCATAAAACAATGCATTTTGGAGTACATACGTTATATTTCAAAAGTCTGTACATACAGTATACAGTAGACTTATAATGAAGCTTTTAGAAATGATGTAATGATGTAAATATTTAATTATTATTCACCATTGGTATTGAATTATTGTTAACTTCTGTGTTATACATGATTTTGTTTTATACTCGTACTCACACAAATACAGAGTACTTTTTTTTTTTTTTACTAGAAAAATCCACTATTTTACTAAGCAAATTCATTATGTGTAGAAGATCTAGTCCTGACATGTAAATGAAGGTTAATAGTTGATCCATATGGGCGTGTTCCCAAAACCAGAGGGGAAAAATATATATATATATATATAAAAAAAGAAAATAGGTCATTAAATTAAGAATAATAAATCAAATTTAATGTTTTTTTTTTTTTTAAATATTCACGTATACTAAAATATGATTTAAATAAAATTTATAACTAATTTAAATATACACAACTGTTAAAATATAGCACAACTGCTTATAATAACAATCATTAATAACTGATCATCAATAATAACTGATAATAGCTGAGCACTAAATCAGCCTATTAGAATGATTTCTGAAGGATACATTATATAAATAAACATTTTATAAGATTTGAGAAATTATAAAAAAATTAATGATAATAAAAAAATGAATATTACATTTAAAATTATATAAATATAATGAAAATATAAATAAAATATATAAATTAAAATATAATTTAATTTAATTATTAAATAACTAAATTAAATCTGAAATAAATAATAAAAATATATAGGTATTTAAATACATTTATTTATTAAAGAACATAAATACATCATTAGTTGCTAACCATAACCATACAAAATATTACCAATGCGTCACATTGTTTTTTTTTGCAATAAAAGCATCTTAACTAGTTTTATAAATACTGATTAAATAAAGGTGGTGTGTGCTTCATGAATCAGGCGTCTAATCGTTCCTCTGCTCTTTCTTCTCTTGTAATATCCAGTGCTTTACTAAAGCGCTCACATAAAGCGCTCTGTCCAGATGGTCTAACTGGAACTTGATTGACAGCTGCAGTAGCCAATGAGTCCAGAGTGAAAATGTGCTGCTGGATCTGATTGGCCGTGGGCTTGAGGGCCCAGTAGAGTTTCTGCAGGGCTTGTACGTCCTCTAGAGCATTATGGGCCGCATATGAAACTCCCAGGAGGGTCTTAACCAAGTTCTCCTGCTTGAAGCTCTGGAGGCCACTGCCTTTCAGAAGCTGTCGGGCCAAAGGAAGGGTGTCCACGAATCCAGAAACCTCTTTCTGGAAGTCTGACCTAAGGCCGAACTCATCCAGAGCTCTGGCCAAAACGTGCCAGTCAAACCTGCGGATGTTGTGGCCCACCAGGAACGGCCGACCCAGCATCCAGAGGAAGGTTATGAAGGAGAGCAGGGCTTCTCGGAGAGAGCTGGTGATGGAGAAACAAACGGTGACGTCTCACACTGAAACCTGTAATCCTGGACGCCCCGGGCTGCATCGGCCGCCGAGGAACCATGAAGAGGTTGAGAGTGTGACCTCCACTCACTGCGGCCAGCTGGACGAGATCACATGAGGGATCTGGAGGTGGAGAATATATGCAATAAGTAACATTTTGCAAAAATTAAATAATAAAAAAACATCATATATATATATACACACACACACACACCCTATACAGTAGGTCAAAAGAATATTTTAAAATATATATACATGTTTTTAAAATCTCTTATGTTCACCAAGGCTCCATTTATTTGATTAAAATAATTGTGAAGTATTGTTACAATTTAAAATAACTGTTTCTATTTCAAAACTATTTCAAATGTAATTTATTCCTGTGATGCAAAGCTGAATTTTTAACTAAAAGAGTTTTCAACATTAATAATAAATATTATTATTAAAATTGATCATCAAATACAACGGAGCACCAAATCGGCATATTAGAATTAAATAATAAAAAATATCATATATATATATATATATATATATATATATGTATGTGTGTGTGTGTACACTAATACATAGTACACAAACTAATACATTATCATATATATATATATATATATATATATATACACACACTATAGGTCAAAAGAATATTTAAAAAATATATATATGTTTTTAAATAAGTCTCTTACGTTCACCAAGGCTGCATTTATTTGATATATATATATATATATATATATTGTGAAGTATTATTACAATTTAAAATAACTGTTTCTATTTCAAAACATTTTAAAATGTAATTTATTCCTGTGATGCAAAGCTGAATTTTTAACATCTAAAACTGTTTTCAACAATAATAATAATAATAATACTAATAATAATAATAAGAGGAACCAGTATTAAAACTGATCATCAAATATAACTGAGCACCAAATCAGCATATTAGAATTATTTCTTAAGGATCGTTTATATACAATTATGAATAAATTATAAAAAATAAACATTTTATAGTCTAGGATTTGAGAATTATGCCATAGATAACTTTTGTTTTCAAAACGCTGAGTAGAGACATGCATGAAAGCTTGATTCATACAATCATTAGCATAATGCTGCACATTTCTCGTGCTTAAATAAGGATTTTGTTTATAAAGTCACATACCTAAACCAGTTGTCTCTAAATAAAAAAACACAGTAGAGGGTGGATGCAGCGAGACAGAATCCATTTTTCATTTTAAACATCAGAAGTTGCTTTTCTTTCTTCTACTGTGGCGAATGTTTGGATCATGAATATTAATTACGTTACGTGACGTTCGTAAGTATTCTGATTGGCTTAAAGGCAGCCGTCAGTAGGCGGGCTCTAATCGACAGGCGAATGAACGAACGATTAGGAGGCCGGTTATGTTTAGTGATTGGACGCTCCAACCGTGATTTAATTAATATTCATATTATAAGCCTTCTACATTAAACAGCGACATCAGGCGGACCGGGATAACTCAGAAACCTTTTTATTTTTTTAAATAGATAATACGAGCGTATTATTGTATATATTATATTATTGAAAGTATCTGTGAAATCACACGTGTTTTTTTATATATATATAAAATCATTTACATCTTTTGTTTTTTTTAATCAGCACTTTTATTTTGAAAAGTGGCCTCTGGGGGTTTATTTATGGGCCAGAATAACGCGCGCGTGTCTGTTTATGTCAATAATTCTGATTGTGATCATCAGAGAGCTGCTCTTGTGTCTCGCTTGTCTTCAGGACATATTGTGAGAGATCTGTGTGAGATTTGTCTCAGGGTAAGCTATCACTTATTTACATATTATTGCATCTTCTTATATATTAAATGCGCTTTAAATTAAATGCTTATGCAGTTCATCTAAAATAAGGGTACAAAATGAGTATTTAAATCACGTGTTAAGTGTTTTATCATTTTTAGCATGGTGTAATTAATATGCCATTATAGTTTTTATTCAAAATGTGAGGTTTTTTTTGTATTTTCCTTTTTCATATTTGTTTCCCTTTACATTTTAGTCATTTATTGTGTGTTTTTTAAACGTCTGCATATGTTTTATTATTTTTTATTTCAGTTTTAGTTATGTTAGTACTTCAAATTAAAACAAATGAAAATTACAAATGTTGCCTTGGCAAGTTCTATATATATATATATATATAAACTATGTAAAAATGTTTTTAAACACTTTTTTTTTACATAGTTTATATGTCATGAAATTTGAAAATTAGTGATTAAAAGGGTTTTCTGTAACTAAAACCATTAAAACCAACATTTTCATTTTTTGAAAACTCTTGTTTTTTTACGTATTTTATTTCAGCTAATATTTTTATTTATTTCAAATAACGAAAATGTTTTAATGGTTTTAGTTAAAACCAAAAATAAATAAATAAATCTATGACCTTCCATGTACATGCATATATAATTTATAATATACATCTATTTGTGTATATATAAAATATTATACTTTTTATCTATTTATCTATAAATATATATATATATATGTATATGGGTGTGTGTATATATATATATATATATAATAAAAAAAAGAAATAAAAAAAAAAACCTTACAAAACAGAGTTTCAAACCAATATAACTTCATATGTACGTACGGATACAATTTGAGGTGTTGTGTTCCAGAATCATGACTTCTCAGGTGAGACAGAGCTTCCATCAGGAGTGTGAGGCTGCCGTTAACAGACAGATTTACCTGGAGCTCTACGCCTCGTATGTCTACCTGTCCATGGTGAGAGCACACACTCATACGACTGATCGCTACAGCTCTGTGTGAACGGACTGAACTGTCCTCAGGGGTTTCTAAAGGGTTCGTGGTTGACTGTTCTTCTTTCCAGGCGTATTATTTTGACAGGGATGACAAGTCTTTGCCCAATTTTGCCAAGTTTTTCCACGAGCAAGCTAAGGAGGAGCGAGAGCATGCGGAGAAGCTGATGAGTCTGCAGAACCACAGAGGAGGACGGATCTACCTGCAGGACATCAAGGTACAGAACAGTGCTGTCTCTCTAATGTGAAATGAATGGAGTGAATGAGCGTGTGTGTGTGCAGAAGCCGGATCGGGATGAGTGGGGCAGCGGTCTGGAAGCGCTGGAATGTGCTCTGGCTCTGGAAAAGAGTGTAAATCTGTCCTTACTGGAGCTTCACAAGCTGGCAACTCAACATAATGATCCACATGTAAGTACACAAAAATAGGGCACAGGGTTTGGTCATGGAATTTATTTTTTGGTTGTCTTTAACTAAAAGTTAAACCATTAAAAACACTTTTTGTTATTTGTTATTTACAAATAAAATACACTAGTGCTTGGGCAACGATTAATCGCATCCTAAATTAAAAGTTTTTGTGAACGTAATGTATTATGTATATATAAAGACATACACATACAGTATATATTTAGAAAATATTTACATATATTTATATTCATATAATTTATTTTATATATAAATATATTTAATATATAAACATATTTTTCTGAAATATATGCATGCATGTGTTTGTATTTACATATACATAATAAATATACACAGTACACACACAGATATTATGTACACAAAAACTTTTATTTTGCATGCGATTAATCGCGATTAATCATTGCCCAGCACTAAAATAAGCATTAACTGAAATAAAATGTGTCAAAATATTAAATATTTATTTTTCGTTAATATTTATTTTATTTCAAATAACAAAAAAATTGTATTTATGGTTTTACTTTTAGTTAAAGAAAACCCTGTTAATCACTAATTTTAAAATCCCACGACTTTACATATTAAAAAAATGTTTGAAAAAAACTAAAACTAAAACTGAAATAAAAACTAGGCATTTAAAAAAAATGACTAAAACTTAAACTAAAATAAATATGAAAAATTGAAAATATTAAAATAGATACCAATCCAAAATCTGAAAAAAAAAAACTATAATAGAATGTTAATGATACAATGATAAAAATAAATGCATTCATTTCAAAAGTTCTAAAAATTCTAAATGTCCTAGTTATGTTCAGATATAAATAATTGGCTAGAAATTTCTATTTGTGATCATTATTTTTAAAAATCATTATAAAGAAATTCTTTAGTCAGAAAGTTTGGAAACCCTGTAGTAACATGTCCAAAAAACATTGTGTATTTTGTCATAAGAGATACGACTAGAACAGGCTTTGTCTGTCAGTTGTTTTAAGGGAGTTACCCAGAACGCATAATTTATCCAGTTTAGGATCAGATCTATCTATGTGATCTCATTCATGAGAATATGAAAGGCAAGACTGACCCTCACGTCTGTAAGGAGTTTTTTGTAGAAACCATGAATTAAAATCACCACCTGTAATTACTGTTAGTGATTGTTAGTGGTAAACTAACAGTGTCACAAAGGTCATTTCACCCACAGTATTTCTGAATCTTTCTGTCACAGGTTTGTGATTTCCTGGAGACGCATTACCTGGACGAGCAGGTGAAGTCCATTAAAGAGCTGGCGGACTGGGTGAGCAGCCTGCGGCGGATGGGCGCCCCTCAGAACGGCATGGCCGAATATCTGTTTGACAGACACACTCTGGGAAAGGAAAGCTCTTAGACAGTCTCTCGGTTTATGATGGAGTCAGTGCGCCAAGCATGTCAGGCCATGTGAGTGTTGGAAACTAGAGATCCTGTCCGAACCCAACCGTAGATATTATACGCCACATTATATGCAGTATTCTATATGAAATCATTGATCTCAATAAAAAATATTACTAGTGAAGCCGTGTGTGTCCTTTTTTTATGTTCCTATAAATAGAATTGAGTTCCTAGATATCAGAGATATATGTGACCCTGGAGCACAAAACCAGTCATAAGGGTCCATTTTTTAAAATTGGGATTTAGACATCATCTGAAAGATGAATAAATAGCTTTCCATTGATGTATGGTTTGTTAGGATAGGACAATATTTGGTCGAGATACAACTATTTGCAAATCTGGAATCTGAGGGTGCAAAAAAATCTAAATATTGAGAAAATCATCTTTAAAGTTGTTCAAATGAAGTTCTTAGCAATGCATATTACTAATCAAAAATTAAGTTTTGATATATTTACGGTAGGAAATTTACTAAATATCTTCATGGAATATGATCTTTACTTAATATCCTAATGATTTTTGGCATAAAAGAAAAATCTATAATTTTGACCCATACAATGTATTGTTGGCTATTGCTACAAATATACCCCAGCGACTTAAGACTGCTTTTGTGCTGCAGGGTTACATTTACTGGCAGGATGTAACTAAAAAAAAAAAGAACACAAGACATTTGAGAACAGACATGCATAATTAATGATGAATGAAATTTAAGAATAGATGCATAATTCATGAAGCTTTTCCTGTCTTTAAGTGAAAGTGAGTCAGCAACAAAAAAATAAAATCTAGACCAAAAGCACAAAATTACTAAAACTTAGTCAAATTAAAATGGAAAACATAAAAATAAATACTAATTCAAAATATGAATTAAAAACTATTATAGTATATTTAGGATGCTAAAACAACACTAGAAAATTCATAAAAATTCCTATACATCAATTATTTAAGAATAGATGCATAATTCATAAAGCGGTTCCTGACTAAGAGAGCCAGAAAAAAAAAATCTAGAATTACTAAGACCTAATCTAAAATTAAAATGGACAATATATAAAAATAAAACTTTCAAATATGAATAAAAACGATAATATTATTAATCACACAGGCCTAGAAGGTCATGAAAATTCCAATAGTTTATATAACGTATTTAAGAATAGATGCATTAAAAAAATCTAGACGTGAATGCACTGCAAAACTAAACTCTATATGCGAGTTTTCCATCAGGTACGTACCATAATATCTACTCTAAATATATACAGATAAAGAAGAAATGCATTTTATGTACCTGCTGAGTGGCTTGAATAATGATGTCAAACATGTTAAACAAATGCATGCTGACTATAAATATTCTGCAGTAAATCAAGGCAAGAATAAACGGCTTTGATTTTACCCTCTGTTCACCTCATTCTGAGAAGAATTAGTGTAAAGTGCACAGGTTGGTACAAAAGAGTTTAATTCAGTTACAGTCCCATGATGCAATGTGTTTGGGAGGTTTGTTCTGCACCAGGATCTTTGTGTGGATCTGGACTTTTTCTTTGATATAATTTGTTTTATCATTTTTATAAATATTCTGCAACATTGTTTATGCAATGAGAGTGACAGTGGAGATCAAGAAGTGATTTTACTGATTTATACGAGTTGTCTCCAACCACATACTCTACAGCAATATAATAAAAAATAAAAAAAATGACCGGAAAGTGAATTTATAAAATTATGCATGTTATAATTCATGGACCCTATTCACTGACTGTGATTACGTTTCCACAGTTATTAACATCATAAATCTAGCAAAGTTATATATATATATATATATATATATACAGTGGGTACGGAAAGTATTCAGACCCCCTTAAATTTTTCACTCTTTGTTATATTGCAGCCATTTGCTAAAATCATTTAAGTTAATTTTTTTTTCCTCATTAATGTACACACAGCACCCCATATTGACAGAAAAACACAGAATTGTTGACATTTTTGCAGATTTATTAAAAAAGAAAAACTGAAATATCACATGGTCCTAAGTATTCAG
>NW_015546129.1:135010-156830 GCF_001515605.1 Sinocyclocheilus anshuiensis | reverse complement strand
TATATATACTATACTTTGTGTTTTATTACCTTTCCATTAACTTACATAAAAGTAGTTTCTGCATGAGTGTTTCTAACACAACAGCTAAGGGAGTGAAGGCAATTTGACATCTTTCTCACATCTGGCCAACTTAATTAATCTCTCAATATTTTTCCTCTTTTGGAATGGAATGTCAGAAAGTCTACCATGGATTTTTTTTCTTTTGCTGATGGGGCAAATGAGAATTTCTGTTCACCACTGTAGAAGTTTACCCATCTATGACGACTTCCGCTTCTGAGAACCCCAGAAAGGTTTTTGATACTGAGGTTTCTTAAAATGTCTTAAATGTAGACAAAAACATGTTAGACCAGCTCTAAATCAGTCCGACCTAGAGAATTCAGGTCTAAGCTGGTATATTTTCCAGCTGTTCCTTCATTTTCACTGTAGCAACCAACAGATCCCCCTCAGCCAATGAGATGCCAGAGTCATTGGCAGAGTTGTGCTGATTGGCTGTCTTCTGAGTCGCCGTGGGGCTGGGGCTGACGGGATTGGCTGTGCTTGCAGTGGTGCTTCTGCTGATTGGCTAGGTGTTGTTGCACAGGTTAGTGTTGCTGTTTGATGTCACGGCCACATTCCCGGTTTCTGATCTGGCGGTGTTGATCTGAGCTTGTGGCCGAGATGAAGGGGTGAAAGAAAGCACCCTCTCTGGTGTAGACAGAGATGAGGACGTGTCCAGGTGCAATGGCAACCCTTGACTGAGGCGTACTTTAGGTAACAGTTCGAAAACAGGGTCCGGAAAGAAGAAAGCGGGACCCGAATATTCACTACCTTCACTCACCCAAGGCAAAGATCTTAACCAGTTGGATCAGCTCTAAACCAGTCTGGAAGAGAATTCATGCTGGTCTAAGCTGGTATTTTCCACCTAACTCAGAGCTGTTCCCTCATTTTCACCGCAGCACCCAACAGATCCCCCTCAGCCAATGAGATGCCAGAGTCGTTGGCAGAGATGTGCTGATTGGCTGTCTGCTGAGTCGCCGTGGGGCTGGGGCTGACGGGATTGGCTGTGCTTGCAGTGGTGCTTCTGCTGATTGGCCAGGGATTATTTGCTGCCCCGTTGCACAGGTTACTGTTGCTGTTTGTCGCTGCGGTCACATTCACACTCCCTGAACTGGCGGTGTTGATTTGAGCTTGCGGCCAAGATGGAGGGGTGAAAGAAAACACCCTTTCGGGTGTAGACGGAGATGGCGACGTGTCCAAAGAGAGTCGTAGAGGCAGGGGCCGACGCGACGGCAACCCTTGACTTGGCCATACTTTGGGTAACAGCTCAGGCACAGGGTCCGGAAAGCAGAAAGCGGGACCCGAATGTTCACTGTCTTCGCCCACCTAAGGGAAGGCGGAGGAAGGAGGTGCGGGCGTGTCAGGTGTAGACAGGACTGGCGAGCCCACCAGGGGATGCGCCAGGGAGCTGGAGCTGTCGCCGTGCGCTCTTCGCAGCCTTGGGCGAGGAATGGACGGAGGGACGCAGTGGATGGGCGTCTGAGGGCAACTGTAGAAACCGGGTCTTTCGTATAGAGGCATGGATGAGAACACATCCTCCATGTCAGCGTTCCGGGTGTGGCTGGGCATCGGAGAGCTCTCGGGATGGAGGTAAAGGGGGAAACGAGAGAAGGGGGCGCGGGGACGCCGCCGCAGGAGGGAGACTCGGGACGTGGGGGTCGGGCGGGAGAAATTGGGCGACTGGACACCCAGAATGCGACTCAAGCTGCCAAGGAATGGAGTGGAATGATTGGCTTCCTCATGTTCTTTAATCTGCTCCAGATTGTGCTGGAATTCCATTTCCTCTTTGGGAACACTGAGAGACAGAGAGAGAACGGTGACCTTGTTTTTATCCCGCAACTGACCTTGAGGATCTTCTGTAAGACCAGATGTGACCCTGAACCTCAAAACCAGTCATAAGGGTCCATTTTTGGAAATTGAGATTTATACATCATCTGAAAGCTGAATAAATGAGCTTTCCATTGATGTATGGTTTGTTAGGATAGGACAATAATGGCTGAGATACATCTATTTGAAAATCTGGAATCTGAGGGTGCGAAAAAATCTAAATATTGAGAAAATCGCCTTTATAGTTGTCCAAATGAAGTTCTTAGCAATGCATATTACTAATCAAAAATTAAGTTTTGATATATTTACGGTAGGAAATTTACAAAATATCTTCATGGCACATGAACTTAATATCCTAATGATTTTTGACATAAAAGAAAAATCTATAAATTTGACCTATACAGTGTATTTTTTGCTATTGCTACAAATATACCCCAGCGACTTAAAGGGTTAGTTCACCCAAAAATTATGTCATTAATTACTCACCCTCATGTCATTTCAAACCCGTAAGACCTTCGTTGATCTTTGGAACACACATTAAGATATTTTTGATGAAATCTGAGAGCTCTCTGACCCTATATTTTTGATGGAATCTGAGAGCTGTCTGACCCTGCATAGACAGCAACGCAACTGAAATGTTCCCCAAGTCCAGAAACGTAGCAAGGAGATCTGTAAAATAATCCATGTGACATCAGTGGTTCATCCGCAATTATATGAAGCTACGAGAATACTTTTTGTCCGCAAAAGAAGAAGAACGTATGCTGTTCTGTGTCCACTGCGTTACGCCGGATCTGTTTCCTACGTTGTTGTGATTTGATCTGAACGGAAACAGATTCGGCGTGACGCAGCGGACACAGAACAGCATACGTTGTTTCCGTCCAGCAGATATTCTCCAAAATGGCACCAGGGTGATGCGGGGGAGACGAATTGTTGAATGAAGTCGTTATTTTTTTTTCTTTTGCGGACAAAAAGTATTCTCGTAGCTTCGTATAATTGCGGATGAACCACTGATGTCACATGGATTATTTTACAGATCTCCTTGCTACGTCTCTGGACTTGGGAACATTTCAGTTGTGTTGCTGTCTATGCAGGGTCAGACAGCTCTCAGATTCCATCAAAAATATCTTAATTTGTGTTCGGAAGAGGAATGAAAGTCTTACGGGTTTGAAACGACATGAGGGTGAGTAATTAATGACAGAGTTTTCATTTTTGGGTGAACTATCTCTTTAAGACTGGTTTTGTGCTCCAGGGTCACATATATGCTTTTAAATCTTGAATATATTTCCTCGCTCATTTTTACTGATCTATGCAACAAGTCACCATGAAATAAAAAAATATATTTTTTGACAGTTCTGTTTCTATTAAGTTTTGTAATATTATCCCACCCAAACATTTAATAATAATCAATTAAGGCCAGGCACTACATGCAAAACCATTGTTTTTTCACGGGTTAATTTTGTTATTTTGGGCTATTTTGCTTCCATAACATGTCTAGCGGAAAGAAAACATCCAAAATACACATTAATTTTTTTTTTGTTTATTTTATTACAATTTACCAATTTTGCCTCTGTAGATTTCAATTACAATACATACGTATCTTTAAATGTGGTTTTCTCAAAAGGAGTTTTTCTCCAATTCAGCAGCATTTATATACACTAAACTTTACAGTTTTATTCCTATATATTTCTGAAGGTTTTTACAGAGAGGTTTGTTCATATTTCATTCATTTGATTTATATAACATACAATTCAATTTATAATATAAAATTCCTAAAAACACTGTGAAAATGTTTACTGGCTGTTGGCAGTATTTTCTGATTTATCGAATGATAAAAAGAAATATGCAAAATCCCCTCTGTAAAAACCTTCCAATCTAATATGTCAACAAAACGAAACAAGAATTTTTAACCTGGCTTCACGCAGTGTTCAGATTTCTGTTCTGGGAATTTAATGCAAATTAGTGCATATTTAATTAGATGATGCCTCATTTGCATATTTAAACATAACAATTCAGAAAACTTGTATTAGAAAAAAAAATATCTTAATGTACCGATCAATCAGCGAGTTTTTTTTTTTACTCTAATCACATGTTCTGCCTTAAATAAATAAGAAAAATAAATTAATTTGACATAAGAAAATCATTTAAATTACAATTACCAGTAAAAAAAAACTCGGATCATCATTATTTAACCTTCCATTATTTAACCTTTATCTACTTTTTAACAAATTACATATAGAGGAGGTTTATATCAAAGTTTTTTTTCAGCTGAATATCCTCTTTCACTTGTTAATGTCACATTAAAGAAGTGTTTTTCATGCCACTTTAATGGCTATAGAATGAAGAGAATCTACAAATTTTGTTTGTGCACCCAAAAATGTGCATGTGTGTGCTGTAGTTGTGTATTAAGTGTGTGTGTGTGTGTGTCACCTGATGTCCAAAGCAGATCCCATGAATGAGGGTTTGCGGTGTTCTGCGCTGGCAGCTGTGTAAGGCGGCTGAGGCTCTGATTCATCCCAGTATTTATCTCTCTCAACCAGAGGAACCAGATCATACATCTCATCCACTGACAGCAGAGACACCTGCGAGAAAGACACACCTGTTTATGTCTGTATAAGCACAGGTGCTTACAAAAAATAAGAAATATGAATGTTTAACATCTGAGCAATGCTGCAATGTTGGCTCATGTGACAAAAAACTAAAGATTTGATGCAGGTATAAAAAAAATTTAAATGTGCACTAAATCATTTTTACACTTAAAAATACTCTATTTTCATATTATAATAATATACTGTATTATTAGACATTTTTGGTTGCAAAATAAATTAATAATGGGTGACTGCAAGGGTATTCCTGAAAACGGCAAGGCTGTATTTCTGCCAAAGGATGTTGATAGAAAGTCATTTTGGCCCATGATGCATGTAAGTGGAGAACATTTAACAGGAGACTGTACAACCAGACACACAAATCCACAGAACAAGACAAGACAGAATGACACAAAGGAGATCAAGAAACATGTCATTAGTGGGGCAGATGATGTACCTGTAAATTACGGTCCACCAGCCAGTTTGTCTCAAAGTCATCATCATCCTCCCCAAATGGATTAATGAGCTGCTCTGCCACCTGAAAACACACCAATGCAATTATTTTTTTACTTTTCGTTACAGATGATGTAGCTACATTACATCAGTGCGATCAGTGGTGTTTCACTAAATTTGTATGTATAACCAAGTTTTGTATATGTCATGTCAGCTGCGTTAACGCCATATAATTAGGCAATGTTTATTGAGCACTAAACAGTCATTTTATTCAATAAAACCAGTCATTAGGGATTGTGAGTGTGGAACTAATGTGATACTTCACTAATAAGATAACACACCTTGAGCCAGCCCACATAGAAGAAGAACTGCAGTAAGGTGAAGATGGGTAGGTAGAAGTCGAGGTTGTGACCCAGGTAACCCTGGGTGGGGTCGAGGAACTGCCGACCAATTAGACAAGCCAAAAAGAAACTGTACACAGCCACGGTTACAACCTATCAGAAAGCACAGGACACTTACAAACTGTTTAAATGCATGACAAAAAAACTCATTATTAATAAAATGAAAAACTATTCATAATCTACATCAATCATTTCAACCATTCAGTGTGCACAAATGTTCACGCCAATCAATCAGAGATCATTGTTGTACATTCCAACCAATCAGAGATCATCGCTATACATTCCAACCAATCAGAGATCATCGCTACACATTCCAACACATTCCAACCAATCACAGATCATCGCTGCACGTCCCAACCAATCAGAGATCATCGCTACACATTCCAACCAATCAGAGATCATCGCTACACATTTCAACCAATCACAGATCATCGTTACACATTCCAACCAATCACAGATCATCGTTACACATCCCAACCAATCAGAGATCATCGCTACACATTCCAACCAATTGGAGATCATTTAGAGATAATTTCCCATTCCAACCAGAGATTAATCATATATATTCTAAATTAATCAATAGTGATTGGTCATACAAATTTGGTCAATTATTCTTTTTATTTTATTTTATTCAATTATTCATTTCAGATTTTGCTTGGATCTATTCAGGGAAATCTGAAATGTTATGGGCCTGGCTAGTTCCGCCTCCATCTCTATTACTAGTACTAGTAAATGATAGTTAAACAAAGAGTTTAAACGATCAGACCTGTGTGTAAACTAGAGGCAGGCTGATCCAGTCATAGCCGTACAGCCTCATACACTGAGAGCGCAGTGTGTTCAACTCCTACCAGGAGAAAAACCAGATTAAAAAAACTATTGCTCACAGGGAGACTTATTGAGTTCTTGTCATCTGAATAACTTTGAATCTGATGTTACTACTGAAATTCCATAACCCCATTAATACTTAAACTACATGATTTCCGAAATAGAGAGAAAAAAGATTCTTATCAAACGGCTCAGGCAAAAAGATTAATTAAACAGACTCGAACTCGCTCGTAAGTTTGAATCAGTCTCAATTCGCTCAATAAATCGGGAGCGGTTAGTTCTCAACAATAATAAAGCCTTTACAATTTTATTGAATAAATCACTAATGGTATTCTATGAAAATACCATAATAAATGCCAAACATTAAAAAAGGTAATATAAAACTGGATACCAAACATATTTGTAATTCTGTAAGAAATATTCTTACAAAAAAATTGATATTTATGACACGTATACAATAAGAAGGAGTGATTAGTCCATATACACAGACAGGTGTCAGACGTACGTTGAGGATGGCGGTCATTGCAACATCATTATTGATGCGTCCTTCAGATCGAGCTCTCATGGCCAGACTGACAAACCACATGCAGGGAACCCAGAACTTATTATGAGGGGAGGGCAGTTCCTCTAACTGCCTCAGTTCCTCAGCCGTCATCAGACCTAGAGTACAGGAGAGCTTTCAACCCATATGACTTCCTCCCTTCCATGCAACACAAAATGAAGAATGCTGACACTCCAAAAATCATCCTCAAAGTGTTCATACCACTCATCCCAGATAGCACACGCACGTCTGCAAGACGTCTGTTAAAGATCGCTTCATCTGGAAAGCATCTGCTGTGTACAAACATCTGACAGACGTCTTTAAGATGTCAGTTTTACATTCATTCTAAATCATAAACATCTTCTAAACGTCTATTTGACATCTGATAGGAAACGTCCTATAGGCATAATGCAGATGAACAACGCTCTAAAAAATACGTCTTGCAGATGTAAATGCAGACGTCAAATAGACATCTCCGTGATGTACGTGTGCTATCAGGGATGTGCTTTTACAGTGTTTTTATGTCATTTTTGCAGCTTCTCAGCCCCATTCCTTTTTATTGTATAGAATAAAACAGTCCAGAACATTATGCAAACATTTTTTTTTTGTGTTAGACACAACAAAGAAAGTTTTAGTGAACAGGATTTAAAAGACTATTAATATTCGGTAACATTATCAATTTAACTACACTGACACTATTGGATGATAGTGCATTAAACAGCTAGAAAATGACTCGAATGCCAAATTTACACTGCAGAGGTGGCTTCTGAAGAGGCATTTTTATGTGTTTTTACACAGACTGTTAAATGCTGATCAGAGGTGGCATGAATGCATTTACACAGCAATTGCACCTTTATACAGTACTTTAATAATAGGGGCTGAGGTGGGTTAGAGCCGGCATAATTTTATGCAACATTGCATTTTTACACTGAATTTTGAGCAGGCACAGAGCAGCCTTAACTTGGCTGTGTAAAGATGCCTTAACTTTGCAACATCAACAGTGCTGAACTGACTTGAGCTGAATAACGACGCTACTGTCTTCTGTAAAGCTGCTTTATAACAGAATTAAATTCAGAACACTGTTACTGAACAGAATTGAGCTCATTTCACACAGGTAATTAATTAATTTTACAACATATCACTGGTATTTTCCTGTTTATTAGTGTGAAGCTGCTTTGAGACAATCTGTATTGTATAAAGCACTGTATAAGTAAAGGTGACTTGACATGAGGTTGAGTAAATAATGAGAATTTACATGTTTGCTTTAACTATTTCTCAACAGCCAAAGCTCTTAGGAATCTGGCCGTAATTCCTTACTGTTTCCTCTCTGAGTTTAAATCTGAATGGTACCGGCACAGAACATGGCTTTAATCGCTGTTCTAGGCCAGATTACTTAGGCCGAATCACAGCCCTGATAGCACATGTACAGTTGAGGTCAAAAGTTTACATACACCTTGCAGAATATGCAAAATGTTAGTTACTTTACCAAAATAAGAGGAATCATACAAAATGCATGTTATTTTTTATTTAGTACTGACCTGAATAAGATATTTCACATGAAAGATGTTTACATAGAGTCCACAAGAGAAAATAATAGTTGAATTTATAAAAATTACCCCATTCAAACATTTACATACGCTTGATTCTTAACACTGTGTTGTTACCTGGATGATCCACAGTTGTTTTTTTTGTTTTGTGATGGTTGTTCATTACTCTTGTTTGTTCTGAACAGTTAAACTGAGCACCGTTCTTCAGAAAAATCCTTCAGCTCCTGCAGATTCTTCAGTTTTTCAAGCATCTTTGTGTATTTGAACCCTTTCCAACAGTGACTATATGATTTTGAGATCCATCTTTTCACACTGAGGACAACTGAGGGACTCAAACACAACTATTACAGAAGGTTCAAACATTCACTGATGCTCCAGAAGGAAACACGGTGCATTAAGACCCGGGGGGTGAAAACTTTTGAACAGAATGAAGATGTGTACATTTTTCTTATTTTGCCTAAATATCTTTTTTTTTTTTCATTTAGTATTGCCCTTCGGAAGCTACAGAAGATACTTACATGTTTCCCAGAAGACAAAATAAGTTCAATTTACCCTGATCTCCAAATCAAAATGTAAAAATGTGTTTCCTTCTGGAGCATCAGTGAGCGTTTGAACCTTTTGTAATAGTTGTGTATGAGTCCCTCAGTTGTCCTCATTGTGAAAAGATGGATCTCAAAATCATACAGTCACTGTTGGAAAGTGTTCAAATTCACAAAAATGCTGAAAAACCAAAGAATTAGTGGGAGCTGAAGGATTTTTCTGAAGAACAGTGCTCAGTTTAACTGTTCAGGACAAACAAGGCACTCATGAACAACTATCACACAAAAAAATTCAACTATTATTTTCTCTTGTGGACTCTATGTAAACGTCTTTCATGTGAAATATCTTATTCAGATCAGTACTAAATAAAAAATAACAAGCATTTTGTATGATCCCTCTTATTTTGGTAAAATAATGAACATTTTACAGATTCTGCAAGGTGTATGCAAACTTTTGACTTCAACGGAGATGTCTATTTGACGTCTGCATTTACATCTGCAAGATGTATTTTTTAGAGCGTTTGCTCATCTGCAATAGCCTACATCTATAGGACGTTTCCTATCAGATGTCAAATAGACGTTTAGAAGATGTTTATGATTTAGAATGCATGTAAAACTGAAATCTTAGAGATGTTTGTACACAGCAGATGCTTTCCAGATCAAGCGATCTTTAACAGACATCTTGCAGACGTGCGTGTGCTATCTGGGAGTTTACCTGCTTGAACGAGGTGGCTCATGGTCGGGAACCTCTTGTAGACAGCGGTGCTGACCGAGCGGTAGATCAGGATGCCCGACAGGTTGGCGTAACGCATTAGACTCCTGCGGATGAGTCTGGCCCCTTCATCTGCGCCCCGGACGTGTCCGCTAACCAGCGCTGACAGACGGTCCGGCCACGGGATGCTCTCGTACTGACCCCACCAACGAGACACCACAAGAGTCACGTAGAAACCTGCAGGACAGTTTCATCTGTGAGAAAAGTCAAGAATTGGTTGTTTTAATCCAAAGAAAGCACTACTGTAAGTCACATTTACCCAGTACGAACGACAAGGGAATCAGTTGCGCGTACTGATCACAGTACACGGAGAGCTTCTCGAACATCCTGCGCTGCTCTTCAGTCAGTATGCACCTGTCAATCAAAGAGCACATATTTCAATAACTGATGGTTTTACTAAATAAAACAATTAAAAGTAACACACTTTGACACTGTAGACTGAAAGAAAATGTGTATCGCGAATCCTTTTTACCTTGGTTTACCTATAGTAACCATTTTTTTTCACCTTAAGAAGACACATAGGATGAATATAGAGATGCAGTTTTCACTACTTTAAGATTGGATAGTTTCCATACTTGTCTAGATCAACTCTGAATAAAGAAAAGAGAGGTTTAGAGCCAGTATGTGTATGTGAAATTTAGCTAGCAGGAAACACAAATGAATTAAGTTATATTTTCCTATATTCTCTTTTGAGTAATCAAACAATCCAAAGAAAACTTCTTTAAAACAGAAAGAAAAGTCACTTACAAAATGAGATCGGATGAACCTTAAAATATCTGACCTAAATTTCTCTGTGAGGGTACATTGTGGCCATTGTATATGAATATGGTAATCATTTAGTATCCTGGTACATATTAAAGTACCATGGTACCATTTACCATGGTATTCTTTAAAAATGCCTTTTGGAGAACCATATAAATATTAGCCTTACAAAAAAGTACTGGGTCGGTATTATGGTATAATTATGGTATCACATGGTACTTGGTACTGAAACTACAGTAATCCAATATACAGTACATCTGGAAATACTATGCTACTATGGTTAAATGTTAAAAAACATGGTAATACCAATAAATTCTCTGCAGTGAGTTGGAAATACCATGGTATATGGATTTGTTAATCATTTAGTACAAGAGTATATCAAAGTACCATGGTATTATCATGTATCCTGGTATATATTAAAATACCATAGTATTAATATGTTTTTATTTACCATGGTGATCTTTGAAATATCTTTTGGAGTATACATTTTAAACCTAAAAAAGTACCATGGTACAACCACTGGTACTGAAATTAATATATAATGGTATTAACATGTAACTCCAATGTAACATGTAACTTAAAATATACGATTCATGTTCCAATGATATATACATGTTACTCCAATGTACTTCCAGAAATACTACACTGCTACTAATATGGTAAATGGTAGTACCATGGTATTCTGCGTACTATACTATGTACTTAATGGTGCTACCATGATACATATCTTAAAAACATGGCACTTTCTGAAGGTCTTTTAATACCATGACATATATCATGGTATAACTATCTAATACCAGTACTTTGCCATAGTGCCACAAAAACTGTAAGAAAGTGAAGAATCAGTGTTCACCTGTACGTGACGCTGATTGTGCCGTACATCACAGTGAAGATCAGCAGCTCTCGATATAACAGTTTATAGATGCTTCCTTTCCATCGCAGAAGCAGGCAATAAAAAGTGCCCAGACGCGCATCTGCCACCCGCCGTGAGTATGTCACCGTCATGGCTGCCCTCTCTGGACAGGAAGACCACTCACAGCCTGTCAATCACAGTCTCTACTGACCTTTCACTGTGATTAGAGATGATAAGTATAGACAACTATACCAGGAAACACATGCATGCATGCTCAGCACTGGCTAAAGAACATAGTGCATGTGCAAACAGAAATCAGATGCTATTTTGATGTTAGTTAGCATACATCAACACCTAAACTGATTGCAACAATTGAAGCAAATGTGAGATTTAAAAGAATAATTAAAAGAGAAACACAAAAAATCAGACTGTAAGTCCATCACATCAAATGCAATTGCATTCCATTTCTTGTCTGTAGGCTTGAAACACTGTATCTATAAGAAATAAGCAACTCTACTCACAGTGTGTGATGTTTCGGGAGTCGATGGTATTTACCGGAACCGTTAAAGACGGGAAAGATCGAGTACATGAGACGCCCACACCTCCGGTCACTTGACCTGTTAATCTGTTTTCCACTAACAAAGAGGCATTGTGGAAAACTGGGGGGGTTTGTTAATCTGAGCAAATCTTTCAAAACTCACACATGCACAAACACTCATACACATTCTTGATGAAAAGAGTCATCAAGTATTAATTGCAGTTATGTAATGTAAATATTATGTAGATATACAGGAAATAAATAATCAACATTTCTTAATTATTCATGAGGAGTTTAGGCTCCTATAACAACTTGCTGATCACAGAGGCCCTCAGCAGGGTGTTTAGTACACTATGCAGGGCCCTCTAGTGGAAGAAATGCATCTCTGCATGTGGCCGTTTCATTTCATTAACCCGTGCCTGACCACAAGCGCTGGAACTCCGTTCAGGGTTGGAACGAAGGGGCAAGTCACCCAATGTGAAGAGCTGCAACCGTTTAGATGCTCAAAACATGCAAATCGTATCTGAGTGTGTATTTCACGAGAACAGGGTTTTTGAAAGTGCTCTTGCATAAAGAGTCTGTGGAGAAAGAGCTGCACTAGGTCACTGGGGTAAGCCTGATTTTTCTGTGCTCTGTCTTTGCATTTGACATGGGAAGAACTCAGAGATTTAATGCATTATATGGCACATTTAAAAATGGCATTAACACTTCACCATCTCTATGTCAAAAGCAGCTAGAACATTTTATTGAACATTTTGTCACTTAATTAAATGTACCTTTCTGTTTATTTCCAATTTACAGCTTTAAACAGATTATATCTAATTATTTAATATATCTCATTATTCTATACTTTTATGTATAATAAGGATAATGTTGTATCCTGAGTATTTATCCATTTTGATATTTAAATACTTTCCAGTTTTGTCTCTTTGAGAGCATGCTAGGTATATATTTAACTACATTGTTGCAAACATTAGGTTATGGTGCAATGCTTTAGTTACACTTTGATAACCTGAATTGAAACTTTAGAGGTTATTCATGCAGAAAAAAATGCCTTAATCTCTGAACTTGAATCTAATCTCTCTATATTTACCAGGCTGGCTGTAAGAAAGGCAGCTGAAGTGAATGCATTCACAGCGATTATGTGTTTAAGAGAGAGAGGTGGTGGACTGGGAAAATACTTTAAGTGATGGACACTTTTGAAGGAATCCATCGTGTGCAGCTCTCCTCCTCTCCTCCAGCACGCTCCAGGTCTGTTCCAGGGTACGAGGTGCTAGTGGCAGGGAATTCTGGGATAACAGTATACTCATCACCTGCGTTCTTTGGCAAAGGTGATCTTACGGATCAGCATACAGCAGAGGAAGAGAGATGCCCGGTCGGGAGGTATGTCCAGATTTCACCTAAACAGAAAGTACCATTGCATTACTCTGTTTGTTTAGATGTAACTTCAAAGGGTCTAATGTTATGTAACAACTGCTAAATGGTGACAGAGCAAAATCTTCCGCACACAATTATTTTTGTGAATGAATAATGAGGATTTAAACTCATCCTACTGAATGAGCAGAATTGTAGGCATGCAATATCAATGTGTGAAAATCAGTCAGAACTAGGAACTTTTAAGTAACAACATAATATAACATAATATAACAAACATAACATTACTTAACAAAACACAACACCTAAAATAACATACTGTACACAACATAACAGAATGGAACAAACATAACAAACCAAAACTGAACAAACAAATGAACATAACATAACATAACATAACATAACATAACATAACAGAACAGAATAGAACAGAACAGAACAGAATGGAACCAACATAACCTACTAGAACCGAACAAACCGGTTAACATAACAAACAATTTAACATAACATAACATAAAATAACATAACAGAATGGAACAAACATTACATACTAGAAGTTAACAAACAATTGAACATAACATAACATAACATAACATAACATATAACATAACATAACATACAAGAATGTAATGAACAAGATAACATAACATACAAGAATTGAATGAACAACATAACATAACAAACATAACATAACATAGCATAACATAACATAACAGAATGGAACAAACATGACATACTAGAACTGAACAAACAATTTAACTTAACATAACATAACATAACATAACATATAACATAATATAACATACAAGAATTGAATGAGCAACATA
Organism: Sinocyclocheilus anshuiensis; assembly: GCF_001515605.1. Taxonomy (NCBI): domain Eukaryota; kingdom Metazoa; phylum Chordata; class Actinopteri; order Cypriniformes; family Cyprinidae; genus Sinocyclocheilus; species Sinocyclocheilus anshuiensis. The sequence continues at coordinate 142,953 of NW_015546129.1, read as the reverse complement.
ACATAACAAACATAAAATAACAACATAACATAACAAACATAACACATAACATAACAACAACATAACATACAAGAATTGAATGAACAACATAACAACATAACATAACAAACATAAAATAACAACATAACATAACAAACATAACACATAACATAACATAACAACAACATAACATACAAGAATTGAATGAACAACATAACAACATAACGTAACATAACATAACATATAACATAACATAACACAACATAACAGAATGGAACAAACATTACATACTAGAACTGAACAAACAATGTAACTTAACATAACATAACATATAACATAATATAACATACAAGAATTGAAAGAACAAGATAACATAACATAACATAACATACAAGAATTGAATGAGCAACATAACATAACAAACATAAAATAACAACATAACATAACATAACAAACATAACACATAACATAACAACATAACATAACATACAAGAATTGAATGAACAACATAACATAACATAACATAACATAACACAACATAACATAACATAACATAACATAACATAACATAACAACATTAAATGATATGTGCAACAAAACAGAACCATGGATGGAACATACTAAAACTGAGCAAACAATGTAACATAAAATAACATACACAACATCACAGAATGGAACAAACATAACACACCAGAACTGAACAAACAAAATAGCAGAATCATAAATAACACACAGAACAGAACTGTGACACTGAACTATTTGTTTGAGGCGTATCACGTGATTCCTGGATGCCTCCCCTCGGTCATGTGACCTGTGATTGACAGCTGGACATTTTTCCTGCTCAATCTCAGAGGAAAGTCTGCTAAACTGTCCGACCCAAAACAAAACATCACGGATTTGTCTCTCGTGGATCCGAATTCCGGGTCGTTTATCTGGATCGAATCTCAGAGCTACAGAGCTCAGTCGGGTGCGGAAAACTCAAGCGAGATCTATTGGTGTTTTTCTTACTGTTTATCTCTGTTCATTGCGGGAAAGCGGAGCTGCAACTTTGTAACACTGTAACTTTGTTAGACTGACACATTCTTTGTGTTGACGTCAGCGAGACGGTGAGCGGTGAGCGCGGGTCGCGGGGAGTCCTGTAGCCGGGCGCGGTGAGGGTAAGGGCGGGGAGCGCGACTGCCGCGGAGCGCTGAGTTACATAAACCGCCCTGAAGTTCAGCCAGGGCTGATTTTGATTATAAAGACACACGAGCTTGTATGAATTCATCCACAGTTCTGTCAGACTATATAAAGGAGGGTGTGGCGCTATGTTTTCATGACTGGGTTATTCTTATATTGTAAAAGGAATTGGTCCTATTGGCTATTCATCAGGACAGAATCACAGTGGAATCAAATTTAATGATATAGACTTGAACAATTTTATTTAAATGCTATAATGTCCAATATGAATCCTGACCATATTCCTTTAGGGTTTTTTTTATATCATGTGTTTTTGAGAGTTGGTGAAATCTTGCAGGTTGGTAGACCTGGAGCCAGATCCGAGGCCCGCATTGGGAGGTGATGGGAGGCAGAGGGAGAAGATGCCCCCAGAGGAGGAGGAGGAGGAGGAGGAGGAGGCAGGAGCACATAGACAAGAGACGTACAACATGTCCCGTCTGCGGAGCTCCTCTCTGGAGATCAAGGAGAAGGGAACAGAATTCCTCAGAGAGCAGCTGGATGCTGCACAAAAGGTGCCACATGTTCGATTCTATTCTGAGCCCAGAACCATTTTTCAGTGTAAAAGGTTTTTGATGTTTCATCGTAGGTTCTTCAGATCAGTGCTTCGGTTCTTTAAAGGAATAGTTCGCCCCAAAATGAAAATTTGCTGAGAATGTACTCGCTCTCAGGAGTTTCTTTCATTATTGGATCAGATTTGTAGCATTGCATCACTTGTTCACCAGTGGATGCTCTGCAGTGAATGGGTGCCGTCAGAATGAGAGCCCAAACAGCTGATAAAAACATCACAATAATCCACACCACTCCAGTCCATCAGTTAACGTCTTGTGAAAAGTTGCATTTTTTTATTTTGTATTTTTTTACAGGAAATTTTCATTTTTGGGTAAACTGTTTATTTAACAGGCACTCCCATTCAAATATGTTTTATTGACTTTTGTCTGTGTTTTCAGGAGCTGAAGTTGAAAGACGAGGAGTGTGTCAGACTGTCTCATGTCAGGAATCAGCTGGAGCAGGAACTGGAGGAACTGACTGCCAGTCTCTTTGAGGTGGGCGGGACTAATGTGACATCAACACTGACAGCACAGTAGATCGACACTAAACGGAGAAGAATGTTGTGTGTCAGTGTAGAGAGACTGACACACGTCATAAAAGAACCACAACACGTTCATGGATGATTTTATTACATTATATTACACTTCAGCTTAAAATATATATGAGGGTAAGTGTGTGTCTTTGGTCATCAAACTGTGCCACTGTTTCTTAATTTTTTAATAATCATTTTGCCTTTAGTAGCTTTTAAATGGTGTTGTGGTGACAAATTAATTTTTATTAAAAAGCAAATTAACAATTTAATATCATTTAATAATGTAATAAATTATAAAATATTTTATAATAATGAATGTATTAATATAATTATAGTGCCATGAAGACTGACATTATATTACATTTTAGCTTAAGGGATTGTATCTTTGGTCATCAAACTGTGCCACTGTTTCTTAATTTTTTAGTAATCATTTTGCCTCTAGTAGCTAATTTTAAATGATGTTGTGGTGACAAATCAATTTTTATTGTAAAACAAATTAACAATTTAATATTATTGAATATTGTAATAAATTATAAAATACTTATAATAATAATTAATTTATTAATATAATTATATACATTTAAAAATAAATCATATTTATTTATTTGTTTGTTGATTTATGGAGCCACACAATTAATGTTAAATTATAAAAAATCTACAATTTAATGTAATTTAATTATTAAATATAAAAATATTTTATAATTAATATATTTATATAATTATAATATATAATAATATAATTAATAATGAATAATTTTTAGTATTTCATATCACAAACTTGTGTGCGCTCATCTCTCATTTCTAGGAGGCCCATAAGATGGTGCGAGAGGCCAACGTGAAACAAGCGGCAGCTGAGAAGCAGCTGAAGGAGGCCCAGGGCAAGGTGCGTTCTCTCTCGTTCTGTCTCACTCTCTGCTCACCTCAGGCTCTTTAATCTCTAAATCCATCTGTCTTCTCAGATTGATGTCCTGCAGGCGGAGGTCTCCGCTCTGAAAACCCTGGTGCTGACCTCGACGCCCTCCTCCCCGAACCGCCAGCTCCATCCTCAGCTGCTGTCGCCGGGCTCCAGTCGGGCCTCGTCTCGTCTCAGGGGCCACACGCGCAACAAGAGCGCCAGCGGTGCTCTACAGCTGCAAACAGAGCCCACGCCGACGGATGTAGCGACAAACCTGGAGGACAAAGAGGTACAAACACACTCCTCATGGGCTTTTAGGGACTGGTTTTGGTCTGTAGCTGCATGATGAAGGTTTGATGACTGACTTCCTGCCGTTCTTCCTCTGTTTTCCTCCTCCTCCTCATGGCTCTGTATTTCTCTGATCTGTGCAGCTGCTGTTCTCCTCTCTCTGATACTGTGTGTCTGATTCCTGGTCAGCTGCTCTGTGTGACCTGTGTGTCAACCCTGCTGGCAGGGGCTTCCTGTTGCCAGGTAACTGCTTGGCAGATCTCCATGGCAACAGGTTACAAAGAGTTCCGAAATAGAACTTTATTTTGCTTTCTTGCTGTGAAAACAACAAAACAGCTTAATCCAGCGAAAGGTGGTTTGCTGGTCTTTCTTGGTTTAAGGTGGTTTTGCTGGTCTGTCCAGTTGACAAGCGGCCAGTAAAATCAAAACTAGACCGGTCTGATCAGCGCAGCGTTGTTATCGTTAACTACAAGTAATACATGTCATTTTTGTTAATTGAAATAAAGCTGAAATAAAATATTAGATTGAATAATTTTTTTGTATTCAAATTAATAAAATATGATAATAAATATAAAAAATAAAGAAAATATAAAAGTATATAAAATATAAATAAATATAAAAAAACAAACAAACAAATAAATAAATATTATAAATAAAATAAATAAATAATTATTTATTTATTTTAAAATGTATATATAATAATTATATTAATACATTAATTATTATAAAATAATTTATAATTTATAACATTATTAAAAACATGAATAAATACTATAAATATATATAGAAATAATACAAAAATAACACCAGTGTGGTGCCCAAGTTAGACCAGCAAACCACCGTGGCTAGTTTGACCTTTTTTCAGCTGAGAAACAAAACAAGATCAACACAAACGACTTCTGAAAGTAGCATTAATTAATTGAGTGGCTAAGCAGGATAAACTAAACGCTCTCTCTTTTATCTAGCTGGACTCGGTGTTGTTTGCCGAGTTCCTCTCGTGGAAGGAGACACCCAGTCTGGACCGTTCTTTAGCGCTCATCAGCAGGGTGTACAGAGAAGATATCTGGCCCTGTCTTTCATTCACCTGCTCTGAGGTGTGTGAGCTCTGCTGTCGTCCTCTGATCAGCTGTGTGTCCTCGCTCTGACTTTCTCTTCTGCTTTTCCTGCAGTTGTCTCAGTCTGTCCAGTGCGCAGTGGAGAATAACTCTCTCACCATCGAGCCCGTCTCCATGTCGTCTCGGCACACGGTCAAAGCCATCGAATGTGGAGGCCCCAAGTGAGTCATCTCTGAATAAACAAAACACATCAGTCACTTTCTTTCATGCTTTTGGTCAAGCAGACAAATCATGCATGTGTCAGAATCAGTTTGCAAATAATAACTCATTTACTTCTTCAAATAATGTGCATGGGATATCTTTATTTATATAATGACAAATCCAATAAAAAACTCACAGAAAAAGTTATGTGAGTTTTGTTGCATTTCTTTTCAAATTTGTCAGAATGCTATTTATGATGCACTTTGCATTTTTAAAAAGGTAATTAAACAACTAAATTAACTAGCTATAAATTAACTATATATATATATATATATAAATAATATACACACACATTAAGATGTCCGCATCAAAATAAATTTACAAAAGTATTTTAAAGTATTTTATTACATTAAATGTAAGTAAAGTGTCTACTTTTAAGGTTTCAAATAAGTTTTTGGGGAATAAAATGTCAAAATTTGGGTGAAATAATGTTACATTGTCATTCAGTGTAACACAATATTTATGTAAAAATTCAAACAACATGCTTATTCTGACGTGTACATATTAAAATATATAAAACAATTAGGGAGCATATTAAATTTTATTGTGTTTTAAATTAGTAAAAATTCTTACTGACAAATGGGCAAAACCTAGGATAGTGGCAAATTTAAAAAAAATGTAAAATTACAACTAATTAGTATTTGGGGTGAAAATAATTAGTCTTTTAATGTGTCATAAATTGATTTTTGTTGTAAATATGCCTGACAAGAATGTTACACTGAATGACATTTTAGTGGGTGTCTTCTGTAAATCATGGAAAAATGTATGATATTTATTTTTTGCTCGGATAAACTAAAAAAAATTGCAATTAAATTAAATTAAACAGAAAACTTTTAAAAAAAAATTGGGAAAAACAACAACAATTTAAAGCAGTATTATACTTATTGTTTTTATGCTTAAACCCTTTTTCGTCTTTGACCCACACATACATATATATATATATATATATATAATTTATTTAAAATTAAAATAAATCAGTTTAAATACTTTTCAATAATTAAAAAAAAAAATTAATAAATTACATAATTTTATTTAATACCTTCATAGCAGCCACACCAACAGCTCTTACACTGCTTCACCTGGCTTCTGCTTTGATTCATCATGTAGCATGTGGGACTCACTTTAATTCTGCCTGCACTGATGCACATGAATCAGACCGACTGCACTTTGATCTGGGAAGTCGCACTTTAATCACACTTTAATCATGCTTTAATCACTGTTTGATCTGGGGTTGTTTTCACAGCGGTTGCCGGACACCCATAGAAAAGTAAGTTAATATATTTTTTCATTTAATTTAATTGTATTTTATATTTAAATTTATATCTATATAATATGAAGTTTTAAGTTATTGCAATACAGTATGTCAGAAGAAAATAACGGTAATTTTCCTGTGGTTGCAGTTCAGCAGATGTTTTGGGAAGTGATGCGTCTGCGGAGAGAGATGAGTGTGGCCAAACTGGGATATTTCCCGACGGAGGAGAGCTAGAGAACCAGCTTACAAACAGAAATACAGCACGGTCATCTCAACTTTCACTGAAACACTCCCATGCTGGAGTTTTATAGCTCCATATTCATGCATGTATTGAGGGAAGCACTACAGAGGAATTCCCAGAACACTAGCACTCCCCGAGCTAACGGATAACAGCCGTACAGTTTGACTCTCCACAGGCTTTGTGCTGTTTTTGCTTTGGGAAAGACTGCACACTTTAATCACTGTTTGATTTGGGGTTGTTTTCACAGCGGTTGCCGGACACCCATAGAAACGTAAGTGAGTTAAAGTAAATAATTATTTATTTAAAATTACAATAAATAATTTTTAAAATATTTTTTATAATTTATTTTTAACGAATAATTCAATGATTTCATTTTATTTTTGTGAAAACCCCCTGTCTTGCAATGTGCATCTCACTTAGTATAATTTATTATTAATATTTATTTTATATTATATATTTAATGTGTGGCCAAACTGGGATATTTCCCGACGGAGGAGAGCTAGAGAACCAGCTTACAAACAGAAATACAGCACGGTCATCTCAACTTTCACTGAAACACTCCCATGCTGGAGTTTTATAGCTCCATATTCATGCATGTATTGAGGGAAGCACTACAGAGGAATTCCCAGAACACTAGCACTCCCCGAGCTAACGGATAACAGCCGTACAGTTTGACTCTCCACAGGCTTTGTGCTGTTTTTGCTTTGGGAAAGACTGAGTGCAGTAAATGTGCCACTTTGTTAACACTGAGGTAAATGTTTACAAGACATTCATATTTCAAGAAGTCAACAACAGGACGTTTTTTCCATTTACCGGTAAAAAAATGTTCAACATGTGGAGGCTTATTTAGACTTTTTAAAAAGTTTTTTTCTCTTATATATTTAATGTATATGTTTCAGTGTTAGAAATGTTTGTTGAAAGTAATTAGTTTCACACAGGTGAAGAACAGGTTTTCTGTGTTTTGTTCTTTGCTGGGCGTGTTGTTCCGTCCTGCTTGTATCTTATTGGCTGTTACGAGTGTTCAGTAGTTTGATTGACAGCTCCATTGACCAGTGTTCTCTTTTGATTGAACAGTAAATGTGCATTGAGTGGCATGTCCCGCCCCTGCCGACATCGCATCAAACTGGGAGATAAAGAGAATTACTACTATATATCTCCATCTAGCAGAGCACGAGTACGTGTCTATACTGTATCTCTCCCTCTCATTCTTCAGAACCCGCTTTTAAGAAGCAGTTCTCAGATGCTTTTTTCCGGTTAATAAACAGCGTCCTCTCCTCACAGATCACAGCCGTGTGTAATTTCTTCACTTACATCAGGTACATCCAGCAGGGCCTCGTCAGACAGGACGGTGAGTTGATCAACTGTCTACTAGCCTCCTAGAATTCACTTGGGCAATTTTATGGATGATTGTTTAGGTGTTCACAAAATCAATATTTAGGATTAGAAAATCTGAAAAGAAACCAACTAATTTATTAATTCAATCATATTTAATATATTTAAATATTATATAAAATTATGAATTTATTAATATTAATGTATATTTTATATGTATTTTATTTACATGTAATTTAAATATAGAAGAATAAAAAATGTTCTATATATATTATTAAATATTTATTATTAAATATTAAAATATATTATGAATATATATATATATATATATATATATATTA
>NW_015546129.1:132411-134716 GCF_001515605.1 Sinocyclocheilus anshuiensis | reverse complement strand
TGTTTTTTTATTTTTTTTTGGAATTCCCCTCACAATTCTGAATTTACATCTTGAAAATCAGATTTTTTTTGGGGGGGGGGGAATTCACCTCAGAATTCTGAATTTACATCTTGAAAATCTGATTATTTTTATTTTTTTTGGAATTCACCTCAGAATTTACATCTTGAAAATCTGATTTTTTTTTTTGGAATTCACCTCAGAATTCTGAATTTACATCTTGAAAATCAGATTTTTTTTTTTGTTGGAATTCACCTCAGAATTCTGAATTTACATCTTGAAAATCAGATTTTTTTTTTTTTTTGGAATTCACCTCAGAATTCTGAATTTACATCTTGAAAATCAGATTTTTTTTTTTTTTTGGAATTCACCTCAGAATTCTGAATTTACATCTTGAAAATCAGATTTTTTTTTTTTTTTGGAATTCACCTCAGAATTCTGAATTTACATCTTGAAAATCAGATTTTTTTTTTTTTTTGGAATTCACCTCAGAATTCTGAATTTACATCTTGAAAATCAGATTTTTTTTTTTTTTTGGAATTCACCTCAGAATTCTGAATTTACATCTTGAAAATCAGATTTTTTTTTTTTTTTGGAATTCACCTCAGAATTCTGAATTTACATCTTGAAAATCAGATTTTTTTTTTTTTTTGGAATTCACCTCAGAATTCTGAATTTACATCTTGAAAATCAGATTTTTTTGTTGTTGTTTTTGGAATTCCGATTTACATCTGACTTTCTCTCAGAATTCAATTTTTTTGTTTTTGCCACACAATAGAAAAATTAAAAAGCTAACTGACTTTTTATCTCACAATTCTCAAGTTTATATCCCACAATTTTGACTTTTCTTCTCAGTTTTACATCTCGCATTTGAGTGTTTATGTCTCAGAATGTTCTCAGAATTGTGAGGGAAAAAGTTTGAATCGTGAGATATAAACACAATTACAATCACAATTTTTTTATTCCGTGGCAGAAATAAGCTTCCATACTGACATTTAACTTGCCATTTGCAGAGAAATTCAGAGTCATCCATTAAACACATGATGGCAGAGTTCATAGCTTGAACCCTCAAATCTAGTGTTCCTCAGTTCAGAAAAATATTGGCACACATTTTATGTTTTTTGAATTCTAGAAAGATTTGTATTTGAAGAAGTCCTGCGTTGTTTTCGCTCTTAGTCGGAACATAAAAAGGTTGATATTCCAACGTCCTGTAGGTTCTTCCAAATCTTTTAAAACCAGTTCATTACCAGTTTGACAAAGATGTGAATGCTTACTAGTTGGAAACTCATAATTACGGTAATTCCAACAATAGAATCAGTTCTAAAGCAGTGCTAGAACTTCATCTGAAGGCACTGCACCGTCATGTGCAATACACATACACCACACTAAGGCGCATTGTTTCCCAGCATGCTTTGTGCACCAGTGATTTCTGTGCACATTAATGGTTTACAGCTTTGAATGGACAATCCTCCAGAAATCTTTTCTATGCAAGTGTCAAGAGAAGTGCCATGTGAGTCTCTTTCTGTCACCACCAGCACTTATGTAATGGATGCTAAACCATCGAACACAAGTTATGGTCCTTGTACCATGATGCATCGCACTCCGTATTATAGATAATAACTGTTGCATGACTGACAATCGCTGTCTTACGGCACGAATACAGTGTTTACATATCATATTTAATTTGATGAGAGTGAAAACATGTCATCAATAGGTGGTTTTGTCTTTTTTCAACTGGAAATGTTTTGGAAATATATTGTTAAATTTGTCAGCCTTGTTTTCATTCGTGACACATTAAATATGACGTCTACCCTCAGGTCTGTTGCTTTAGTTAAACAGCTTCTTCATGTTAAAAATGACCTTTAAACTCCATTAAAAGCATCTTCAGAATATACATTTGTGACTCATATATATATATACATATACATATACATATGTGATGTCACAGCACAATCTTGGATTCTATTGGCTAAGCCTAAATTCATATATATGAACATGCGGCACCTAATTTTGAGCAGCAAAACAAGTTTAGCACGAGACAAAACATATAGAAAATAACTACTAAGATGTCTATGAACAAATATTAATATTATGCTACAAACATGTACACTATCATTCAAAAGTTTGAGGTTGGTAAGATTTTTTGTTTTTATAGAAGCCTCTTCTGCTCACCAAGGCTGCTTTTATTTGATTATAAATGCAGTTAAAAACAGTACATTTGTGAAATATTATAATAATTTGAAGTAACAGTTTTCTATGTGAATATATGTTAAACTGTAATTTATTTCTGTGATCAAAGCTGAATGTT
>NW_015546129.1:120157-132340 GCF_001515605.1 Sinocyclocheilus anshuiensis | reverse complement strand
GTCTTCAGTGTCACATGATCCTCCAGAAATCATTCTAATACGATGATTTGCAGCTCGAGAAACATTATTATTATTATCAGTGTTGAAAACAGTTGTGTTGCTTCATATTTCTGTGGAAACTTTTTTTTCAGGATTCTTTGATGAATAGAAAGTTAAAAAGAACAGCATTAATTTGAAATTGAAATCTTTTGTAACATTATAACATGTCTTTACTCTCACTTTTGATACATTTAATGCATCCTCGCTGAAAAAAATATTAATTTCTTATAATAAATAAAAAAATAAAAAATCTTACTGACCTTTTAGGCTAACAAGGCTAAAGTATTATGGCAAGGATTTTTGTACATGATTTTTGAGCCGACAGCACATTTATCACAGGCCTTGTACCATGATGCATCGCACTCCGTATTATAGATAATAACTGTTGCATGACTGACAATCGCTGTCTTACGGCACGAATACAGTGTTTACATATCATATTTAATTTGATGAGAGTGAAAACATGTCATCAATAGGTGGTTTTGTCTTTTTTCAACTGGAAATGTTTTGGAAATATATTGTTAAATTTGTCAGCCTTGTTTTCATTCGTGACACATTAAATATGACGTCTACCCTCAGGTCTGTTGCTTTAGTTAAACAGCTTCTTCATGTTAAAAATGACCTTTAAACTCCATTAAAAGCATCTTCAGAATATACATTTGTGACTCAGTTTTGTTTTGTGAATAATGAATACTTTTTTTTCAGGATTCTTTGATGAATAGAAAGTTAAAAAGAACAGCATTAATTTGAAATTGAAATCTTTTGTAACATTATAACATGTCTTTACTCTCACTTTTGATACATTTAATGCATCCTCGCTGAAAAAAATATAAATTTCTTTAAAAAAAAATAAAAAATCTTACTGACCTTTTAGGCTAACAAGGCTAAAGTATTATGGCAAGGATTTTTGTACATGATTTTTGAGCCGACAGCACATTTATCACAAACAAAGGCTTTTCTGAAGGGCGAGAACACTGGGAGAAATGTTAAAATGCTTCCATTCATGTTCACACACGTTTCATTAATGTGTTTCCGTCCGGTGTTTCAGGTCGAGTGGTGTGAAATGAGACTGTGGTTATGAAACATGTAAACACAGACCATCTAGGACCAAAATCTGCACGTTTTCCAAACCAGTTTCCCCTTGAATCCATCTCAGCTTCTTCTCCGACAGCATTCCACCTTCACCGGCTCGGCTTTCCAAAGGAAAAATCTGCAGGATTGACATTCATGCTATAAGTATGGTACGTTTACTCATACAAAACAGCAGCCTGAAGTGGAGATTGTAACACACCTTTGGTAGCAGGCGAGGAAGAGCACTATCAAAGCCACGCCCCCTAGGACTGACATCACTGACGCAACAATGGAGGAGGCGGAAAGGGGCGGAGCTGCAGGTTCTGTATATACAACAAATAATCGCTCATTTATTTATGCGATTAATATGCCATGGATTGAGGAAGCTGCTGGTTACTGCTCACCTGTGCAGGTGTGTCCTCCAGGTGTGTTCAAGCACTGCAGGTGTGGAGGGCAGACGGACGGATGAGTGGAACATTCATCAATATCTGAAAATATCAATGAACACATTTTTAATAAATTGGGTGTCAGATGGATCAGTAAATTTCAAAATTTCATTTAAATTAATTTGACCTGATCTTATTTAATACTTCATTTTATTTAATAATTAATATTAACGGTTTGATATTTTATCATTAATGTTGCGGCAAACTGTTGGCTGCACCAGCATTTAAATCCTGTGTGCGCTAAAACCTGTTTTGTATTTGACTGCATTTACTTGTGCTCTTAAAGTGGTGTTTATATTTGTGTTTAAAGGTTTCTACCATTTAATTTAATATTTAATATAATGTTATTTTATATGTAGTATTTAATTCTATTTATTTTATTTTATTTGAATGGAACATTCATCAATATTTAAAATAAAACAAATGCATAGTTCTATACTTTATTTATTTACTAATAAATATTTAAATTAATTAATTTAATATTTAATTGTTTAATATTATCATTAATATTTACTAATACATTTTATATTTAATCTAATTTATTTTACATTTAATATTTGATGTAATATTTGATATTTATTATTTAGTTTAGTTTAAAAATGTACATGAATGTTCAAAAGAAATAAGTGGAACATTCATCAATATTTAAAATAACCCCCCCAAAAAAACATTGTTTTAATAAATTGGGTGTCTGATGGACCAGTCAATCTCCAAATTTAATTTAATACTTAATTTAATTCGACTTGAATCTTTAATTGTATTCAATATTTAATATTAGTTGTTTAATATTGTGTCATTAATCTTTAATATTTAATCTGTTATTTACATGTAATATTTAATATTTAATTTAAAAATGTACATAAATGTTCAAATATCGAAAACAAATAAGTGGAACATTCAGCAATAATTGATATAACCAATAAAAATATTGTTTTTATAAACTGGGTGTCAGATGGATCACTCAATTTCCCAAATTAATTTAATATTTAATTAAATTTGATTTGATTTTAATAATTTTATTTAATATTTAATATTAATTTATTACTACTGTATAATTAATATTTACTATGCAATTTAATATCTAATCTAATGGTATTTGACATTTATTATGTAATACTTAATGTGATATTATTTTAATATTTAAAAAATTATTATTTTTTTATTTAACCTTGGCATGTGGGCGTTTGTGGGGTCCACTGGTGGGTGTTGGGGTCACAGGTGATTTGTGTGGCTCCCTGGAGCAGGTATCCAGTAGGACACTGATACATCACCGCAGATTCACACAGCACAGAGAAACCCAGATTCGACCGCGGGACCGCGCCACACACCGGGTCTGAAAATGACACCCAAATATTGGGACAATATGAGTAACCCACATAAAATAAAATTATTATATGATTGTTTTCATCCTTTCGGTCGCTAATACCGGTGTCTGGCTCTCTCCACGCTGAGAGGTTCATGTGGCCGATGCGTGTGCAGGGTAGCAGGTCGTCGGGGTGGAGTGTGCGCGCGAAGGGGTCAAAGGGCACCAGCCGGATGTGTGTGTTGTCACAGATGATGCGGGACAGAGATGTGGTGCGCAGAGCGTCTCTCTGAGCCGAGCTGAACACACCTTCATTCTGCCACCAGAACCTAAACCACATTTAATTATGTACTTCATATCATGCCACATTGAAATAACTCAACACTGTCTCAAACTAAATAATAATAAAAGGAAGTGAATCACATTACCTGTCACCGTCTCGGAGCGCTTTGAACTGTTTGGCGATCAGGCAGGCCAGCAGGGGCCCCACGCGGCCCCCAGGCAGAGCCGGCTCTGAAATGGCCCCAACCCACACGTCTATGTTCTTAGCTGTTCCATAGAGATGCAGCAGCTTCCTGGCCAGAACTACATTTCCCAGAATGCCTGCTAAATCAGACTCATTCGCAGGTGCAAAGAGACCGCAGAGCTCCCGCCACGCACTGTAACCTGCAGAGAGAGTGAAATAAATACTTTCATTATTATTAAATATTATTAAGTATTTCATTCATGATATTCATGGTTTGAAATTTAAAAGATAAATAATGTCAAGTTATTATTGTAATATTTTTAGGTTACTCTAGTGTGACATTCTCAGGTTAAGGTAAAGTAAAATTAGCACAATATTAGGAAATAAAATTAGCAAACTATAAGTAAACCGTTCTAAATAAGGAGAGAGATAATGTCAGGAAACTCATTTATGAGTTTGACTTTAGATCAAAGCAAGTAAGTAAATAAATATTTTTTAAATGATGTGGATATTTATCTTCTTATGTTTAAGTTATTGCTTTTTGGGGGTTTTTTTTGCACATTTTTATATTTTTCTAAGTGTAAACATGACAGGAGTTTTAATAAGTTGTAACTGAATCTTTCCTAATAAAGAAAAAAAAAGATGAAATAGGTGTTTATAAAACAAACAATAAGCAAGCTGCATTCATAAACATAAACAAAATTAATAATCAAATAAACAAAAAATGGATTGCAAGTTTCAAATAAATAGATAACTAAATTCTTATGTAATGTTATTATTATTGTAATTATTTGTTGTAATTTGCAATTTTTTTGTTATAAGTTGTAACTGAATCTTTACCAATTAAGAAAAAAATAAATAAGTGAGCTGCCTTCATAAACATAAAAAATATTAACAATCAAATAAACAAAAAATGGCTTGCAAGTTTCAAATAAATAAATAAATAAATTGTCATGTTATTATTTTAATTTTTTGTTACAAGTTGCAATTTTTTGTTATAAGTTATAACTGAATCTTTACCAATAAAGAAAAAAAAAATAATAATAAATAAGTGAGCTGCCTTAAAAAACATAAAAATTAGATTAAAAAAAAATAAACATAATAAAGCATATCTGCTGACTGGCACCTTGTAGGCCATGGTCTCGTCCCCTCTGCAGGTTTAACGCAGCCAGGTCCAGCGGCAGCCCTCCCTGAGCCTGGAAGAGCCTCTCGGTCAGTTCCTCCACCATCATCTGATCTGCTGTCTGCAGTTTAGCCGGGGACAACAGCAAACCACGCAGCACAGGATCGATGCCACCTACACACAGAAAAACATTCATCATGCATCATAACGCGATGCTGCTGAGTAAACGGGCATGCAAAATAATGAATATTAATATGTGCTCCAAAGTCCTGATCTGAATCAAATGATACGCTATACATGCTCCGATTGGAGTGCTTCAAAACAGTGAATCATTTTGCGACCCAATGGTTTAACTGATTCTGAGACAATTTAGTAGTCACTGGATATTGGTAGAGACATGACACGAGCGTCCCTACTAAATTCTACACCCTTGATTTATTTTTATTTTTTTTCCTGCACTGAGCCAGAAATTTAAGGAAACCCATTTCCGACATGGAATACGAAATGTAATTGCATCTTTTTATCTCACAATTCTGACTTTTTTTCTCGCAATTCTGAGTTTCTATCTCACAATTCTGAGAAAAAAAGTCAGAAATATGAGATATTAATTTGCAATGGCAAGAAAAAGTTAGAATTGCGAGATAAAGTCAATTACTTTTTTATTATTTATTCTGTGGCAATAAAGATATAAATGAAAGATATAAACTCAAAATTGTTAGTTTATACACCAAACATTTATTTCTATCTATATTGTGGAGGTTTTTACAGAGGGATTTGTTCATATATCATTCACCAAATTTATATATTTAACATTTTATTTTATTTGTTTATTTTTTTGTGCTGTTGACAGTATCTTCCGATAGATAAAAAGAGAAATCTAAAATCCATCTGTAAAAACCTTATATGCCAACAAAATGAAACAACAATTAACCCTGGCTTTATCTAATGTTGAGATTTATGTTCTGGAAATGTATGCAAATAAGTGCACATTTAATTAAACAATGCTTCATTTGGATATTTAAACATTTCAGAGAACTTGTAGTACAAAACGGTTGTCTTAAAGGACTGAGATTAATCAGCAGGAGAAGTATGATGATTTTATTTGCGTAATTTCTTACTCTATTCACCTGTGGTGTCTTGCCTCAAGTGTGTGTGTGTGTGTGTGTGTGTGTGTGTGTGAGAAACAAACCCTCTTGCACGACCCTCCAGGATGCAAACAAAGAGTGGTGTAACGGCAGAGCTGGGTGCTCAGGGCTCAACCGGTAATCGGGTCCGAGGCGGTTCACCACCGGATGCACGGTCACATGTGCAAACCGAAAGGCAGCGGTGGAGAAAATGTTGGAGATGCTGGGGTCAGCGGCGGGGTCGTAACCTTTGTACGGGGGCATGTGGGCCAGGTTAGCACTGCGTCCCAGGACGCGGGGCAAGTAGTGATCCCATGTCAAGATCTTCCAAACAAGATTCAGCAAATCAGAGACATGCATAAATACAGTAAACTTATAAAACAGAGAGTTCCGGTGCTTGATTCTGATTGGCTGAGCCGCCTTCGAAGCTGTTGTAAATTACTCTACAAAGTAACATACACCTTTGTCTACTTCTGTGTGCTGCTCGGCAACCACTTTGTTGCAACCACAACTGTTTCTGAGGAACTACATTGTTTGGTGGAAGAATACTGTTTTTATTAATATCATTACACTTTATTTGCACTGTTTTATTCTGTGAAACCGTACTACGTGTATGGAATAACCGTGTTATAAAAGCAATAAGCCCTGTGAAGCCGTGGTTTACAGTGAATTTATAACAGCTAAGGGAGTTTACTCCGCTTCGCGTCGTACTATGTAACAACGCCCCTTAGCTGTTATAAATTCACTGTAAACCACGGCTTCACGGGGCTTATTGCTTTATTTTATTACTTTTGGTGTCACTTTTTATCTCCTCACCTGGTGGACTGCGCCCAGTATTTTCCTGGCCTCCTGGTACAGCGTGTCTGGGCTCCAGTGAGGGTTGAGCTTGTGAAGCTCCTCAGCCAATCGGTTGTGTTCTCTCAGAAAGAGCGTGTGCAGAGCGATCATACCCAAGTGCTCATTGGCCCGAGAATCACCTGAGACACGCCCACAAAAACAGCACATCAACTGGCCAGTTTAAATCAGAAAGCATCAGGGTGAAGGCCTAGCTGACACATAAAATGACACAAATATTGATTTATTTTCCTTTTCTTTATAGGGTGTTGTATCTTTAATACCTTTAAAGTCAACATTAAATAAAAATATTAGCAATATCAGCAATATTATAAATCAGCAACAAAATAAATAAATAAAATAGGATTAATTGCATTATTTATTTGTTGTGTATTTATTTTAACTGTTTAAATAACAACATTTACTTAATTTTTTTGAAAGTGTTATTTCACTTTTTTTTTTACCTAATATGCACCACTTCTTATTGCATGTAGTTTTGTTTAAAGCTTTATAAATCTCATTGAGGCAATTAGTTATGACTACAGTGGTTCTTCGCATAACTAGACAAAACACTTATACACAAACTTATTTATTATTGCTCTAGAACTTAATTTAATTGTAATTCTTGTAATTATTTAATTGCAATAATTTTTGTAATTATTTGAATTATTTAATCATTTTATTTATTGATTTAATAATGATAATAATAATATTTACTTGCTTTGAAATGTTTTACTTTTATTTATCTATTTTGCACCATTTCTCATCGTATGTAGTATGTATTATAATATAACATTTGTCATTGTATACAAATGCTTTAGCAATATAAATGCACGTGCTTTTGTCAGACTAATACAGCAAACTGAATTTAACTGAAATTGAGGGAGGTAAATCAATTGCATGAAGATAAATAAACAAACCAACTAAAACAGCTAGTAATACTATCATTACAGGTTGATTATTTAAGAATTTTACATTGTTTACGTTTCGTACTAGAGTTTCTGCTTTATCAGAGGATGCTGAAAACCCACTGATTTCAATGTGGATGGTTTGTTTGAATGGCGTATAAGACAAAAAGCAAGGGTTGTGAAAGTGACAAGTATTTAAAGTGATTATGGAAGAAAAATGGGTTGCGAATGCTCACAACGAATACTCAGAAAAATGCCTACAACCTGCTTGGAAACAGAACGATCTATTCCCCAAGGATGTGTTGAGTCTTTGCACTGTCTCTGGTAGCGGGATGGGGTCGATCCGCTCTCGTGGGCCGCAGGGATCCAGGTTCAGCTGCGTGCGGCTCAGGAAGGGCATGAAGCCGAGCCCTTGGTCTGAGTGGAACTGGTTGACGGCGAGCAGGCCGAGAGGGGACGAGAGGTTTCGCAGGGTGGCAGCCAGCCCATCCGAGCTTCCGTACACCATATTGGCATCCACGAATGCCGTGATGGCGTTCAGCTGCTCCCGGTGACCGAGTGAAACCGTACAGCTGGGAGCAGAGCGGAAAAACGGCATGCAGCTTTGAGTCCCAGTGCGAGGGTCAGACAGAGGGATCTGAACGCGGAGAAAAAGAGCCAGATGTTCAGAGTGTGTACGATCTGGCATCTGTTTTCATCAGGGCCGGATTTACTTCTTTTTGTGACATAGGCAAAACTAATTTTTGGGCCCCCCTTCCCTATTAATATAATAGGCCTAATATTACCAACCCAAGCAAACTACAATTTTTCTTAATCAGTGGAAACCGTTACAGTGCTTTCTATCGCAATAAGCACTTGCGTTCAGTCAATAAAAATCGAATCGAATGTAGTTCTTAATTTGTTTGATTCATTTCCATTAATAGGCGTGGCATACCACTTCGGGAGTAATTTCTCTAATAATTTTAACGGCCAGGAGTCACAACCACACATCAAGACATTGTTCAGGTGATTTGTTTCAAGACATTTGACACGTTTCCATCCTGACTATTTTTTACGCAATTCATCCCAAACCTTCCATTTAAAATTCCAAAACGTAATTTTAGAGCTAATAACAGAGGCTTGAGCCATTGATATGCAGGCTAACGCAGTTATTAATGCAGTTATTAGAGAGAGAAAGAGAGATATTAAGCACGTGTGAATACCTGCGTCTGTGCGTCTCTCAGCAGTGTTCAGCAGCAGCATCTACTAATAGCGAATCTTTAAGTTAAACTGCTTCAAGAACTTCGCTACTGAAAAATGTCATGTAGCTTTTCAGCTGCAAAACTATTTCATTGATAAATTCGCGGGGCGGCGTTGACGACAACTTTCTGTCTGCGTCTCCGCTCGAGTGCATGTGTGTCTGTGAGAGAGGATCATAGGAAAGCGTGATTTCCATACATAAAAAAGGTGGAAGACGTGGAAATAGTTTGTCATTTTTACCCTAATGTTTGTTATATTTATTTGCTCAATGTTTTCTGGGGTTTTGGATCTTTTACTGTTGTAGATATCCCATAGTATAAGAAAAATATTATATATCTCTTCATTGTGTTTGGGCTGGATGAGCAAGCATAGGCACGTGCCTAGAATGCCTATGCGTAAATCCGGCCCTGGTTTTCAGGGTGTAACACGCACCTGTATCGGGAAACATGGCGTGTCTCTGCTGCAGGTGCGTGTGCAGTCCGCTCCGGTCTTAAAGGCCGCGGTGCTGGGGCTCTGAGGGGTCAAGGTCAGGTCATGATCGATCCACTGACCCCACTCCACCAGCAGATGAGACAGAGACATGTCCAGAGAGATGTTCTCATTATGAGTGTACAAAACCTCCTGCGACACACTGCGGACCTGGAAAGAGAGATTATGATCTGATTGAGTCTGGAAGACTAAACTTCTGTTTGTTACCATTATCGGCTCATTTGGTCTTATTTGTGTCTTTAGTTTAGTGACACTTAAAAATAAAGGTTCTTTATTGGCCTCTGTGGTTCCATGAAGAACCTTTAACATCCTTGGAACCTGTACGTTCCAGAAAATTTTCTTCACACACACACACACACACACACACACACACACACACGACTGTGAAAACCCCCTTTTGGAGCCTTACTTTTAAGTGTGTAGTGTATTTTTACGCCACTGGTGGCACCAAACAGAACTGCAAAAAGTTACTATTTTCAAAGTTCTAAGCACCAGTGTTGCAATTGTTAAATAAAACTATTAAAAACTGCTTTTGTTAATTAAAATAAAATAAAATAATACTTAAAAAAATTTAAAGTTACCTTGGAAATAAGTTTAAGTTGAAGTAAAACTGAAAACATTTATAAAAATAACAAAAGGCAATAACAAAATGGCTAAAACTTAACTAAAATGAAATTAAAAGGAAACCCGAAAAGTATGAAAATGAAAGCTAATTCAAAATATTGATTCAAAATAAGACTGAAATAACACTGCAAAAAAATCTCTGCCATGGCTGAGCCAATATTGCAATTTCAAAAAATACACACTTCGCTTTTCAACTACTTGTTTTATCAAGGTTACTTCTTTAACTAATTCCTTTTTATTAAATTTATTGATTGCATAGTAAGTTGCATATTAAATTAAATTTCAATTATTATTAATAAAATAAATGAGTTTAATTGTATATTGTTGGGCTAGGATTATTTGAGTCTTTAATATTATTTAAATTCGTTTTTATAATTAATTCTATTATTTGAATCATTTCGTTTTTTATTTTATTTAAATAATAATAATAATAATGTAATTTCTCTCTCTTTTTTTTTTTTTTACCTTTTTTAGCAGCATTTCCCATTGTGTGTAGCATGTACTATAATACACAATTTCTCATGATGTCCAAACACTTTAACAATATGAATGTAAATGTTTTGTCAGGCTAATAAAGCACACTAAATTTAAAATTTAGGAAGAAATTCAATAACATTTCTATAAAGACCAAAAAAACCTAATTATGTTTACAGACTAATAATTAAACCTCCATCTGTATTTCTCAGACTGTCCTGCACTCTTACAGGTGGTAGTGTGTGGTTGTGGTAGGTGTGCTGTGGGTTCCAGCCCCTGGGGGCCCCTCGAGGGTCCTCGTACTCCGGCGACAACCAGCGGGCGTAAGGGGTGTTTGCCGCCCCCCATTGAGGGTTTTCTCTGCAAAGTCAAAAACAGCACTGATAAAAGCAAACATGATGCTATTTGAGAACGGAAACTGAATGAATGATGATATATTTTGATGTGTACCAAATATCAAATATGTGACCCTGAACCACAAAACCAGTCATAAGGGTCAATTTTTCGAAATTGAGATGTATACATCATCTGAAAGATGAATAAATGAGCTTTCATTGATGTATGGTTTGTTAGGATAGGACAATATTTGGCAGAGATACAACTATTTGAAAAACGAATCTGAGGGTGCAAAAAAAATCTAAATATTGAGAAAATCTCCTTTAAAGTTGAAGTTCTTAGCAATGCATATTACTAATCAAAAATTAAGTTTTGATATATTTACGGTAGGAAATTTACAAAATATCTTCATGGAACATGATCTTTACTTAATATCCTAATGATTTTTGGCATAAAAGAAAAATCGATAATTTTGACCCATACAATGTATTGTTGGCTATTGCTACAAATATACCCCAGCGACTTAAGACTGCTTTTGTGCTCCAGGGTCACATATGTGCATGTACCTGTTGTTGCAGTGTCCTGTGATGGTACGGTAGCGTTTGGACACACAGTCAGATTTACACACGTGTCTCAGCGTCTCTGAGGAACAGCCTGTTACCTGCAGTATGGTCTCCATATCTTCTGCACTTAAAAGCTCTGAAATGCACACATCTGATGTTGATATGACTTCAGAGACATACATGTACTTGTAAATTACCCAAATGTATGAGTGCGTACCGGTGAGGTCGGGTTTGTCCATGGAGTGTGTGTAAACCATCTCTCTGATCAGCTCTACAGTATTATCCAGAAACTCGGCGGATGTGATGTGGCTTCTGGTTTTCGGGCCGGTTTGTTTGAACAAGGCCAGCAGGTCACTGGGTCGGACAGAACCATCTGAAACGGACGTCTTCACTCTGATAGAAAAATGAGAGAGCGAACACAAAATATAGAACAGGAAGTAAATAATTTTATTGCTCTATAGCCTTACTGTAGGACAACTACTGACTCATTTGGGTCTGTTTTTGTCTCTATTTTCCTTTATTGACTTGCTTGGTTAATACTTCAATCAAATGAGCTTTGACTTTGACTAAAGTCTGTATGTCTCACCTCTCATTGGTGTGAGCATACGCGGCGTCTGTCAGCTCTCTGGCTCTGCGTAAAGCTTCCTGAATGAAACTAGATCCCAAATACACTGAAAAACACCACAAAACATTTCACTTCAAAACCTGCCATTCACTTTTGATATTTGAATTGACAAAAATGCAATAATGGAATTCAAATGATTTATTGTGAACTTTATATGTAACTCTGACAGTTGTACTATATAGAAAGTAAGCAGCTAAAAACTTCAAAAGTTCATTCTTTTTTTTGCTACCCAGAGCAATACTAACTGGACCTATAAAGTGTACTTCAGTACCTGTTGCATTCTGGGAAGGAAAATGAGATGTGGCTGACAGCGGCAGACACAATATCACAAATACAGAAAGAATCAAGCATGAGAAGGATTCCTGCAATGAGAAAAATATATATATTTATGGCTGCTGATGCTCAATAAACCAAACATTAAATCTCAGTTTTTTGCAAATAAATAAAAAAAATTATATATATATATATCCACATCTCAAGAAAGTGTAATATGTATTTTACACTCATATATATATATAT
>NW_015546129.1:109583-118467 GCF_001515605.1 Sinocyclocheilus anshuiensis | reverse complement strand
TATACATCATCTGAAAGATGAATAAATGAGCTTTCATTGATGTATGGTTTGTTAGGATAGGACAATATTTGGCAGAGATACAACTATTTGAAAAACGAATCTGAGGGTGCAAAAAAAATCTAAATATTGAGAAAATCTCCTTTAAAGTTGAAGTTCTTAGCAATGCATATTACTAATCAAAAATTAAGTTTTGATATATTTACGGTAGGAAATTTACAAAATATCTTCATGGAACATGATCTTTACTTAATATCCTAATGATTTTTGGCATAAAAGAAAAATCGATAATTTTGACCCATACAATGTATTGTTGGCTATTGCTACAAATATACCCCAGCGACTTAAGACTGCTTTTGTGCTCCAGGGTCACATATGTGCATGTACCTGTTGTTGCAGTGTCCTGTGATGGTACGGTAGCGTTTGGACACACAGTCAGATTTACACACGTGTCTCAGCGTCTCTGAGGAACAGCCTGTTACCTGCAGTATGGTCTCCATATCTTCTGCACTTAAAAGCTCTGAAATGCACACATCTGATGTTGATATGACTTCAGAGACATACATGTACTTGTAAATTACCCAAATGTATGAGTGCGTACCGGTGAGGTCGGGTTTGTCCATGGAGTGTGTGTAAACCATCTCTCTGATCAGCTCTACAGTATTATCCAGAAACTCGGCGGATGTGATGTGGCTTCTGGTTTTCGGGCCGGTTTGTTTGAACAAGGCCAGCAGGTCACTGGGTCGGACAGAACCATCTGAAACGGACGTCTTCACTCTGATAGAAAAATGAGAGAGCGAACACAAAATATAGAACAGGAAGTAAATAATTTTATTGCTCTATAGCCTTACTGTAGGACAACTACTGACTCATTTGGGTCTGTTTTTGTCTCTATTTTCCTTTATTGACTTGCTTGGTTAATACTTCAATCAAATGAGCTTTGACTTTGACTAAAGTCTGTATGTCTCACCTCTCATTGGTGTGAGCATACGCGGCGTCTGTCAGCTCTCTGGCTCTGCGTAAAGCTTCCTGAATGAAACTAGATCCCAAATACACTGAAAAACACCACAAAACATTTCACTTCAAAACCTGCCATTCACTTTTGATATTTGAATTGACAAAAATGCAATAATGGAATTCAAATGATTTATTGTGAACTTTATATGTAACTCTGACAGTTGTACTATATAGAAAGTAAGCAGCTAAAAACTTCAAAAGTTCATTCTTTTTTTTGCTACCCAGAGCAATACTAACTGGACCTATAAAGTGTACTTCAGTACCTGTTGCATTCTGGGAAGGAAAATGAGATGTGGCTGACAGCGGCAGACACAATATCACAAATACAGAAAGAATCAAGCATGAGAAGGATTCCTGCAATGAGAAAAATATATATATTTATGGCTGCTGATGCTCAATAAACCAAACATTAAATCTCAGTTTTTTGCAAATAAATAAAAAAAATTATATATATATATATGCAGCTATTATGCAAAATAATATTAATATAAATAATAATAGTATTCTTTTTTAGTTGTACTTACCAAGCATGTTGTGTCCATCTGTACGGTCTTGAATTCTCACTCGTTTTTGTAAAATATATCACATTTTGCTCTTGCTTCAAAACTAAAGTATAAGTGGGTTTGTGTACATTAATGTACAAAAAATATAGTAAATAAATAACAATGAATACAGAAAAATTATATTCAATTAAGTGTTTAAAAAGCCAGAGTATTAATACATCACCATCTGAACTATTATATAGTGCATGACTACAATTCTGTGTAATTATGTGTATGAGAAGGTTATGTCGAGGACTGACTTTTATACGCTGGCTTTGGTCTACAGGTATGTGCAGAATTCTGTTATCTGTGTGACTGGTGACAACAATTCAACATCAAACAGTCCCGAACACACATGGAGCGACTGTCCTGCCATAATAACCTCTCGATCCAAACCCATCATCCTCTATCTAATGGGGTTATCGACACAATCACTCCTCATGCAAGTCAGAGAGAGCCACTGCCTTCTGAACAGAAAGTGAGCAGTGGTTGCTAAGGTGTTCTAGGTGTTTTTTTTAGTGTGTTTTGGGTATAATATGGTTTATAGATATGGCTTGGGTCCGTCCTTGAAATTCTGAGTTTATCGCCAGTTTTATGATCTTATTATGGTCCAAGTAAAGTATCAGCACACCTTTTCTCAGCAAAACACGATTTGAGGAAAAATTAATGTCTGGAGCACAAATGCGGCAGGACGAGACACACTTAACCTTAAAGCAATAATTCACCCCAAAAATGAAAATTTGCTGGTAATTCACTGCACCCTCAGGCCATCCAAGATGTAGATGAGCTTGTTTCTTCATCAGATTTGGAGAAATGTAGCATTGCATCACTTGCTCACCAATGGATGTGAATGGGTGCCGTCAGAATGAGAGTCCAAACAGCTGATAAAAACATCACAATAATCCACAAGTAATCCACACCACTCCAGTCCATCAGTTAATGCCTTGTGAAGTGAAAAGCTGCATGTTTGTAAGAAACAAATCCATCATTAAGACATTTTAACTTTAAACCATTGCTTCTGGCCAAAATATGAATCCATAATAATGCTTCCTCCAGTGAAAAGGTCCATCTTCTGTTGTCTCTTTCATCAACATCCACCCACATATTTGTTTAGAGCTGTTTTGGACTGTTTTTGCTTGTAAACGTGTTTGATCTGTGCAAATTTCTCTCCTGATTTAGACAGGCGACCTTCACTGGAGAAGGATTATTATTGATAAGAGGACTCGGAAGCAACGGTTTGGAGTTTAAAACGTCTTGATGCATTTGTTTCTTACAAATGTGCAGCTTTTCACTTCACAAGATGTTAACTGATGGACTGGAGTGGTGTGGATTACTTGTGGATTATTGTGATGTTTTTATCAGCTGTTTAGACTCTCATTCTGACGGCACCCATTCACATCCATTGGTGAGCAGGTGATGGAATGATACATTTCTCCAAATCGGTTTTGTTGAAGAAAACACATCTACAAACTCATCTCAGGAGGCCTCAGGGTGAATAAAACTTCAGCAAATTTTAATTTTTGGGTAAACTATTTATTCCTTTAACATTTAGTGTCAGGAGTTCGTTAATGTTTCCCGTAATCCGCCTTCTTTCTGCCCACCTGCGGATGACACTTCTGCTGGCACAGGAATGATCTGATAGAAGACACACCTGGAAAAGAGGTCAGTGGAGCAACAGAGAAAAACAGAGAGTTCTGAAAGTCTGATAAGAGAAATTGCAAAGTGAGGAGAACTACGGGGATTCCAGGTCGATGACTTTAAAAGGCTGTTGTTCTCGCCAGGTTTGACGCAGCACTCGGGACAGGTGTGAATAACTTTACGTCTGATGGGAGCACATGCCTCACGGACCCACAAGCTGGCACAAGATGTAAATGTGTTTGAATAGCGCAGCACATCCATTTACAATCCAAATCTAGTGTCGGCGCGAAAAAATGAACTTCATAAAAACCTCACAAAGTCATTGCTAGTAGTCTTTCCATCCACTCAAATTATGTTAGTTTGCATGAAGAGCGATGAAGAGAGATTCTCTCAGTCGTGCGTTCAAAGAAACGACACTTTCAACATGGTTATAAATGAACATGATCCTTGTATTTGTTGTGCTTTTCATTAAGAGACCCCTGTTAAACCAGCTGAGCCACATGGCATTAGTTACAAAAACTCTTTTAGTTCATACATTTGCAATTATTTATAGTTGTCTCTGTTAAAAGAACACAGGTTTGTTAGTTAGACAAGGTTCTCAAATACTTTTTATATTTAAATAGATAATTATATATCCATTTATTTATTTATTTTCCATATATACTGTATATATATATATATATATATAGTGTCATTTATTTTATATATTCAAGGAATATACTGTATATCCTGTATAGTCCTAAAACCACATGAAAACACGTTGGGCCTCATTAATGAACATGGAAGTGTAGATTGAAGCATTCTTACATAAATTGTTCCATTCAACTCCATAGGATAATTTATGCATTAATGGATTTATGTTTAACATAAAAAGGTCCATTGTTAATACTGTGTCAGCACCTTATTAAATAGCTAAATAGGAAACAGGAGACACAATACTACATGTATGTCCTGGAGGCATATGTGGAGATCAAGTGGACATGGGAGTTTTAAGCTTGTTGAGACCATAGAAACCGGTCACAGCGCTCCAACATGGTCTGAATCAGTGCTCTAAAATGTCAGAGAGAAAACAAAAAAGAATGAATGCATGAGGACAGAAACTGTTAAACATTACCTACATTCAGAATGGAATACAAGTATACTGCGCAGTATATACTGTACCCTGCCTACTATTTTCCAAAATATTATGCAGGATACAAAAAAAAATATGGTCATAATGGTATATACTGTACACTGCCTAGTATTTTCCTAAAATGACATGTTTGGAATGCAATACTAACATCTGACTATTTTCTAAAAAATAATGTCTACATCCGAAATAGCAAGCTATTATACTACTCTTACTCTTTCTCCTATATCATATTATGGCAGAAATAGCAATAGTATGCTGTACTGAATTCCAAATTCAGCCAATATGTTCGGAATGGACTACTATTTTTCAAAAATAATGTTTAAATTCAAAATAGCATACTACTATACTACTCGTACTACTATTCTACTTATAATTTTATATGGCAGAAATACTAAAAGTCATATGCTAGTATGCTATTCCAATATCAACTAATATGTTCGTAATGGAATACTTCCACTCTGCCTGCTATATGATAAACACTGCCTAGTATTTTCCAAAAACAATTAGATTGAAATGGAATATTAGTGGATACTGTGGAGTATATACTGTAGACTGCATACTAATTTTCAAAAAGTTAGCATACTACTATACTTCTCTTTCTATCTCTTCCATATCTTCATATGGCAGAAATAGTAAGAGTCATAATTAGTATGCTAGTTTAATATGTTTGGAATAGAATATTACCATACTATGTAGTATATACTTTTATATTTATATTTTTAAAAACATTTAAGTTTTGCATTGAATACTAGCATACTGCTTACTAGGGCTGGGTTTCGACACAAATTTCACAATATTGATTATTTTGGATATATATCAGGTACAAAACATGGCAAATTTTCTCAAGGAAAAAAAAATCTCTCAACTAATGCTGTAAAATATACCCGACAGTCAATAATATAGAAGGTTGAAATTTGCCGATTTGTGTACAAACACTTAAAATATACTCAAAGTTTTTGTAATACTAATTTTAACTTTAAATTACATAATTATATTTCTACTCCAATTCGTTTTTTGAAACATTTAAATGGTGGCTGTCACAAAAACTTGACGGATTTATTCAAACATAAATTAAATATTGAAGAACAGTAAAAAAGTTATAATGAATATGTTATATGGTGCATATTTAGCAAAATGCACCTCTCTAGAATTCATTTTTCTATGTGACGTTATGTGACACAATGTTCACAAGCTATTTCCACGTTTGAAACACTGACTGAGCGATAATATGAGACAGGATATGGATTTCGGTAGTTGCACTCTTTCTTTTAACATACCTTCGGATGTTCATTCATGTTTATTTCATGCTGTAACTGCTATTAAAGCAGAGGAGATGATCAGTTCAGTAACCGAGGCGCTACACCGATCTGTCACTCCACATTAAACAGTGCCGAAACGGCATTATTGTAATAAAATGGACAGGATTTGAAATCTGAGACTTTGTTTCATATCAAAAGTAACAAATCACAAAGCTTATTGCAATTTATTGGATGGGAGGCACGCTACAATCTTCCGTTCATTATCTGACTGGCTAGACTAATCGATTCTTGGGATTTATGAATTGATATAGTTTCATAGAAATGAGAATCGATTTAAAATCGAGATTTTTTACCCAGATACTAATTTTAACTTTAAATTACATAATTATATTTCTACTCCAATTCGTTTTTTGAAACATTTAAATGGTGGCTGTCACAAAAACTTGACGGATTTATTCAAACATAAATTAAATATTGAAGAACAGTAAAAAAGTTATAATGAATATGTTATATGGTGCATATTTAGCAAAATGCACCTCTCTAGAATTCATTTTTCTATGTGACGTTATGTGACACAATGTTCACAAGCTATTTCCACGTTTGAAACACTGACTGAGCGATAATATGAGACAGGATATGGATTTCGGTAGTTGCACTCTTTCTTTTAACATACCTTCGGATGTTCATTCATGTTTATTTCATGCTGTAACTGCTATTAAAGCAGAGGAGATGATCAGTTCAGTAACCGAGGCGCTACACCGATCTGTCACTCCACATTAAACAGTGCCGAAACGGCATTTAATATTTGAATATTGTAATAAAATGGACAGAATTTGAAATCTCAGACTTTGTTTCATATCAAAAGTAACAAATCACAAAGCTTATTGCAATTTATTGGATGGGAGGCGCGCTACAATCTTCCGTTCATTATCTGACTGGCTAGACTAATCGATTCTTGGGATTTATGAATTGATATCGTTTCATAAAAATGAGAATCGATTTAAAATCGAGATTTTTTACCCAGCCCTACTGCTTACTGAAGAGCACACTACCATTTTCCACGCTCTCACCTTTGCCGCTTCTCAGCCATACGAAGCAGATTGCAGACCAGCATGGAGCGTGAACTGAGATCCACCTGAATCCCGTGCTCCTGGAGGGCCGTCAGGGCCCGGTCCGGCCCGAACACCTGCATCAGACGCAGGATGATGTTCTCTGGGCTGATGCGAATGCTCCAGTCAGTCGAACCGTCTGATAGGTCGGGAGAACTATCGCTCGTGCCGTTAGTGTCGTCTGAACAGGATCCATTGGGGCTGCTGGGTAGAGCTGAAGCCGCCGGGGCTTCGTCGCTTGAACTGATTTGCTGGGAGACTATTTAAAGGGATAGTTCACCCAAAAATTTAAATTTCCCCATGATTTACTCACCCTCAAGCCATCCTAGTTGTATATGACTTTCATCTTTCAGACGAATCCAATCGGAGTTATATTAAAAACTGTCCTGGCTCTTCCAAGCTTTGTAATGGCAGTGAATGGGTTTTTCTGTTCAACAGTCCAAATGAAGTCCAATAAAGTGCATCCATCTATCCATCATAAAAAGTATCCCACAAGCTACAGAAAAGTGGTTATAACGTTTTAAATATGGATTTTTTTCTTACAAAAACGCATCGATTCGCTACAGGAGGCCTTTATTCACCCCCCGGAGCCGTGTGAGGCACTTTTTTATTATGGATGGATGCGCTTTATTGGACTTCTTTTGGATTATTAAAAAATAACACCCATTCACTACAATTACAAAGCTTGGAAGAGCCAGGACGTTTTTAAATATAACTCCGATTGTATTCGTCTGAAAGAAGAAAGTCATATACTTTAGGATGGCTTGAGGGTGAGCAAAGCATGGGGTCATTTTCATTTTTGGGTGAACTATCCCTTTAAGTGTCAGTCAGACAGTCTCTTCCTGTCTGAGTAGGAGGTTCTTGGTTAAAATCAGCGAATTAAGAGAGTCTATATTGACAGTTTTGAACATCTGTGATTGTTGTACCATCATCCCCCTCTAGTAGTGTCATGTCATCCAGTCTGCAGATGGCACTGAAAGCCTCGGGCCTCCGCTGCAGCTCTCTGCACAGGTACAGGTAACCCATCCAATACCTGAGAGACAAATAACACAGTCACAGTGTACCCAACTATACATTCTGATTCAATTCTATCCATTCCAACTCTACACTCACCCATGAGTTCTGCACATCTCCAGCATCTTCTGTTTGGAGGCCAGATTAGCAGGCAGGCGGATCAGCAGAGACAGCAGACGCCCATAACCCCAGCTGAAGAAATGAGAGCGCCACCTACAGCACAGGAGACATTACAATCAGCAAAACAGGAATGTAGTTTGATTTAAAGAAGAAAACAGGTTAACAATGATTATATAAATAATGTATTTAAATGGCATAGAGTACCATATATACACATAGCACAATGTGTAGAACTAATTATATATTTTGGTGTCCCCATCAAATTAAGTGATTTTATATACATAGAAAGCATATTAAATGCAAGCCAAGTGTCTACTTTAATGTTTCAAATAACTTTTGTGAAAATAAAGTGTTAAAATGTGGGTGAAATAATGTTCCATCGTTATTCAGTGTAACAAATATATTCACGTAAAAATTAAACAACATACTAAGTACATGACCTGTACTTATTAAAATATACAAAAGAAAAAGTTATCACACTAAATTGTATTATATTTTAAATGATTAAAAACTTCTAGCTGATAAATGGGTAAAAACTTGTGGTTTGAAGGATAGTGGCAAAGATTGGTAAAGATTTAAAATGATAATGAATTCGTTTTTAGGGGCTGCACTGTGATCCTTAAATAGAGTCTTTTAATGTCATCTAATGATTCTTGATTTGATTTGATTCTTGACTGATTTAAGGCAGTTTTAAACTTTTATTGTTTTGGCTTTGACATCCATCTATCTATCCATTCATCCATCCATCCATCCATCCATATCAAGTTAAACTAAATTAAAATGAGAAATGATGCCTTGACAACTAGCTGAAATAAAAAAAATTTTTTTTATAGATATTTTATTTTATTTCAAGTTATGTTTTTTAACAGTTTTAATTTTAGTTTCAGTTTTAGTTTTACTTAACTATAACAACCCACTCCGACCAGAGTGACTTGAATGAACCAGACGTCGTAATTAAATACGAACTTCCCAGGAGGACTTGAATAGACCAATTATTACAGTTAATTCACATTTGTGACCCTAGACCACAAAACCAGTCATAAGGGTCAATTTTTC
>NW_015546129.1:91268-109536 GCF_001515605.1 Sinocyclocheilus anshuiensis | reverse complement strand
CTATTTGAAAATCTGGAATCTGAGGGTGCAAAAAAATCAAAATACTGAGAAAATCGCCTTTAAAGTTGTCCATATGAAGTTCTTAGCAATGCATATTACTAATCAAAAATTAAGTTTTGATATATTTACGGTAGGAAATTTACTAAATATCTTCATAGAACTTGATCTTTACTTAATATCCTAATGATTTTTGGCATAAAAGAAAAATGTATAATTTTGACCCATACAATGTATTGTTGGCTATTGCTACAAATATACCCCAGCGACTTAAGACTGCTTTTGTGCTCCAGGGTTACATTTATGTGAAAACTTACCCAGCATGCCAGCAATATATGCCTTCATCACCTCGCGGTGCTCTCTGTATCGCAGCATACACATCTTTCTCACTCTCTCCTGGTCCAACAGGAAGAAGTACCTCCTGAGGAACACACACACGCTTTCGATGCCTCCTCTACCGGGGCAGCCCATCTCCAGATAAAGACAGGCCAGCTGCGAGAGGTCAGCCTGGAGGTCAGGGGGCAGAGGTTTGGGGGAAAACAGCTGTATTAGTTCGACATGGCTCGCAAGAGGTGGGAACGGCACTCTGACTGGGGCGGTGGAACAAGGGATGCTCTCTCCAAGGTCCTCTTCTTCACTGAGAGTTGCGGATTCATCCAGATTAGGAGAGTAGATCTCTGGCTGAACCACGACGCAACAGGACATCGATGAAACCAGCTCTTCCTCCTCCAGGGTCCTCTCCTCTTGATTTGTTATTTCTGTAGGTCTGGTGTGATCCTCCGGACCCAGGACCCTCTCCAGAACCGGAGCCCACTCTCGAAGTACATCGCCGAGAGAGACGGGGTCCAGTAAAACCATGGGGTCCTGGATCTGAGAGCTACAGAGGAGCACATATCAGCTCTAATAACAGTCCAGTGCACAGAAAAACTAACTACAGTGACTGGGTAGTAATTTCAAGCGGTTTATTTAATCTAAAGCTATTTGAAAGAACTTGTCATTGTAATGATTATATGCACATTTTATGACTTCACATTAATTTAGAGACTAAATGTAAATATATGTACTTAAAAAAATTATTTGTCAGGATATTAAAATGAACAGCAAAAGGCTAAACACCACTGCGAAAAAACTTCTAAAAAAATGGTGCATATAAAATACAAAATTTCTCTTTTGCATTAATGTATTTTAACCTATAAACTTGAGGTTAAAAAATGTATTATTGACTATATTACCATTTAAAAGTTTGGGGTTGGCAAGATTATGAAATGTTTTTAAAAGTCACCCATCCTGCATATAGTAAAACCAGTAATATTGTGAAATATTATTGCAATTCAAAATCATGTTTTTCTCGTTATATATTGTAAAATGTAATTTATTTCTGTGATCAAAGCTGTATTTTCAGCATCATTACTCCAGTCTTCAGAGTCACATGATCTTCAGAAATCAGTCTAATATGCCGATCAAAAAACATTTATCAATACTATCAATGTTGAAAACAGTTTGATATTTTGTGGAAACCAGGATACATTTTTAAGGATCCTTTAATGAATAGAAAGTTCAAAAGAACAGCATTTATTTGAAATAGAAATCTTTTGTAAGACACTTCTGATCAATTCTATGCATCCTTTCTGAATATTAATTACTTTCCAAAAAACTCCCCCAACTTTTGAATGGTAGTGTATATTGATAACAAAAATAAGCAGTTTTTGGCCAAAATTTCCACATGATTTTATAATTCTCTGTATTATGTGCAAACATTAATTAGCTTATAATTCAACTTGACTGAACATATTCCTGCCTGTATGCAGCGGTATGAAGCAGCGCTCCTCTAAACTCACATGGCTTTCTTTGTGGCGGCCCTCAACTCCTGCAGCTCAGACTCAGAGCTGGACTGCTCAGCGCTCAGTCTTTCAGAGAGACAATCAAAAACCACAGTAAAAACAACGTGGATATACAAAACATCAATAGCAGCATTCAGAAATCATAAATAGGCAGTCAGAAAGTAAAACAGACTCACTCATGCTCGACTTCTTCTGGAAGAGGGGTCACTGTGGCCGTGACCTCCCCTTGAACCCCTTCCCTGAGGTCAGGCCGAGGCCACAGGTCTGCGTTCATCTGGAGCGTGTTGATCTTCTCGGTGGTCTTTTTCACAAAGCTAGAGACACTGACATACACACATTCACAAATATAAAACACTGAGATCGGCAAAGATTGTCCGAAATATAAGGAAATAAAATGCCACTGATTTTGCATAAAGAAAACAAAGAGCAGAAATAACTTGTAGGCTTACCAATCACACACATCAGCATAAAATGAGACAATGAGACAAAGAAATATGTGACACTACGACGAAACAGGAAGTCACAGTTTTAGAAAAAGAACCCTGCGTATCAGCAGCTGCTTGAGCATTAAAATAAGTTTGACTCTTCAGTGGAGTTTTACTTCCTTGTGATCCAGCCAATCACAGCAAAGCAGACTGTGTCTGGTGTGACATTTAAGAAGAAGTGAAATTATTACAGTAGAGTTTTTAGGGACAGCTGTATAAGTGTGTGTACCTGTCTCGAACAGCCTGCAGGGCGACTCGTGGGGGTTTTGAGCGGAAAGGCAGCGGCAGAAACTGCAAGCTGAGGTCTGACCTGTCGCTCTCTCCACGCACAGACTGAGAGTCTTCGGGACAGCAAAAGGAGGAGATGAAATGATAGTGGGATGAATGGAAAGAGAGAGAGAATGAAGTCAGGAGGGAAAATTAAGCAAAAGCACAGAATAAAGCAGATAATCACTGATAAGGTCAGCTAGCATGATGATCAGAAAATGTTCAAACACAAGATAAATGATTAAACTACTGCTCATTGATGTTTTTAGTGTGTTTTATTGCATAATATTTGACATACAACACATCGACATACAATAACTACTATAAAACTATAAATTAAAAAAAATATATATACAATATTTATGATAAATTTGATTTTTTTTTTGTCATAACCAGCTGTAAACTGCATTATATGTCAATCTCATTTGTCCATATATTGAACCTCAAAATCTTTTATTAAATATCAAATAAGTTCTGAATGGCTGTGAGTTTGTTGCTTTGTGCAGAATTTTTGCTTTCAGCAAGGATGTGAAAATTAAACTTAAACTTATTTACTATCTTAATACACATCCCTGGTCTTATTGTCAATTATTCATCTGCTGTATGTTATTCCAAATGGAAAAAAGAAATGTACCTCTAAAATGGCATTCATTCATTTTTGGCTAATCCTTCTTATTTTTTTTCAAGTAAATAGTCCCAGTTTGCATTTGTTTTCCATACTGAATATACTACTATAGCTCTGATTAATGTCAGATTAGTAAAACAGGTCTGTGTAGCTTTATGTGCTAAATATTTTTATGTGTTGAAGAAAATCTCTTTCTTATGGAAACCGGTTTAGCCCGAGATAAAAAAATTAAAAGTAAGTAATTGCAACTTTTTATTTCACAATTCTGCAAGTTTATATCTTGTGAGTTTGTGAATTAACAGTTCTGGGGAAAAAAAGTCATACTTGCACGTTTATTTTTCTGAGTTTGTATCTTGCAACTCTAAGAAAAATTGTGAGATAAAAAGCTGCGATTACCTTTTTAAAAATTTTTTATCCCAAGGCAGAAACAAGGTTTCATACGTTCTGATCAATAATGAAATGTGAGTGGAGTATTTCCTGCATCAGGACACATAATTCCCACTGAGAGAGCCGGAATCTGCTAACTCGCTTTTAGGTTTGAAATCGATCTTTCGCCCATCTCTGTGACTCTCTCTCAGTCTCACCATTCTCCACCTGCTCGTCCTCGGTGAAACTGAACTCCTTCAGCCGCTCCTCCTCAAGCATCGATTGGTTGGCGAGGGAGTTGGAGTCATCGTCTGATTGGCTGCCTCTTCGGCTGATGACGCGGTAGATGCCGCAGTCCAGAACGTTGAAGCTCTCCTGCGCACAACAGGAAGAGTCATTTTCTTTACTTTTTTTTTTTTAAGTTATATTTATGGGCTTTTTAATGCCTTTAATGTGATATGCACTAACCACGAGGCTATAGGAAGAGTCATTTTCATTTCGAAAACGTGTGTCTATACATATGCCTGCGTGTTTTTGGACTCACGTGTGAGGAAATGCTGCTCCTCCGGCTGCTGCAGGCGGAGTCCAGTGGCTCCAGTTTGCTGATCACGTCCTCAAGCTGACCAATCAGCTGTTGCTGGGAGGCGGAGTTTAGCTGAGCCTTGAGCTGCTCCAAGCGATCAATGGGGAGGGACTTCCTGGCCTAAGGAGGAAACGCAAAAGAGAGAGACTATATTAGGAATGGAGTACTAATGTAATATTTAATGCATACTGCAAAGTACATACTGCCTCCTAAATAGTACGCAGAATGCATACTACATGTGTTGGTGTTTGCATGTGTACCCTGGATGTAATAATTGCGTGCTGAAACATGCAGCAGACGGTGGCGGCGAGCGTCCAGCTCTCCCTCTTCATCAGACGCTCCACACAGCGCTCAGGTGACATCAGCGACAGGTGAGACAAACGTCCATCACCATGAAGACAAAACAGCTCATTACGGAAAACTGAAATCTCCACCACATCTTTAGAAAGAAGAAGACAGATACAGATCCCAGAGCTGTAAAATCAGGTCATACAATATTTAAAATATATATATATGTAAAATTTATACATTTTGTTTTTACAAAGTTATACAAAAGATTACACACACACACTCTATATATATATATATATATATATATATATATATACACATTTATTTATTTTTGAGGAAATATATTTTCGTGCATTATGAGGTTTCATACTTAAAACCTCATATAGGTTGAACAACAGGCGTGACCTCTCACCTTTGACCTCTGTCCACAGCAGAACCTGACCGCTGTGAGGAGTGAAGATATAGATGGCCGAATCCGTCCAGGTGAGCAGGTTTTGATCACTAAGAAACACACACACAATTCTCAAGTTAAATATTAACCCTAAAACCCGTTCTAACCTGAGACGTTATCTTCATAGTCATAATAGCAGGTATGAAAGATTGTGTCTTTACTAAAGGTCTTGTGTTATTATAGTACGAAGAGTGGTTACCCAAACTGAAGGAGTCTTGGGAAAGCCAGAGACTGTGGACTCGTCTGTGTGGGGTTGAAATGTGGCTCATTCCTGAAAACAATGTGTAAAAATACACAACAAATATATAGAGAGAAAAGGATGGAGATACAGACCTAAGAGGTAAAACAACAAACACTAATGAGGTCACAAGTTAGTGATAAACACACAAACACTCACTTGTAAGAGACGAGGGGCAGCGGTGGGCAGGCCAGCAGCTGTTTGAACTGGTGTGTGCTCAGGACCTCTCCACTGAAATTGGCCTCCCATATTCGGGAGCCAGGCCGGGCACAGTACAGCAGCGCCTGACCCCGCTGACCCGCCGGACCCTGTGAGAGAAAACATGCCCCAAACTCTCCATCTCGCTCTTTATTACCCACACGCCAGAACTTCTCCCTGAGAGTGGAAGAGAGACGGGAACAGAGTGAACTTTCATTTAGTTTTTCTTACGATTTTAATTTAAGTTACAGTCTGAGGACATGGAGGATAATGTGATACCAATGTCTGACATGATATTTTGATCATATGCGACCCTGGACCACAAATCCAGTCATAAGGGTAAATTTTTCGAAATTGAGATTTATACATCATAGGTCATATGTCCAGGATAGGACAATATTTGGCCGAGATACAACTATTTGAAAATTTGGAATCTGAGCGTGCAAAAAAAATCTAAATATTGTGAAAACTGCATTTAAAGATGTCCAAATTAAGTTCTTAGCAATGCATATTACTAATGAAAAATTAAGTTTTAATACATTTACGGTAAGAAATTTACTAAATATCTTCATGGAACATGATCTTTACTTAACATCCTAATGATTTTTGGCATAAAAGAAAAATCTATAATTTTGATCCATACAATGCATTTTTGGCTATTGCTACAAATATAACTATGCGACTTAAGAATGGTTTTGTGCTCCAGGGTCACATATGAAGAGCCTAATTTAAAGGGGTCATATGATGCTTTTTTAAAGACCATTATTTTAGGGGGGTGTGGCAGAGTCTTAACTTTGATAAAGAATATCTCTTTGGTTTTGAGACTTTAGTCTTTGCAACTTCAGGGATCTTATCTATGCACAATCAGCTTGTAACACTCCAAAGAGAAAGGAAAACTTGAAATCGCATCATATGACCCCTTTAAATTAAATGCTACAAATGGTTCAAAAACATTCTAGTGATCTAGTGATTTCTTTTTTTTAACTAATTGTCAGAATGTCAGTATAGTTGTGCGATATGTGTCGTCCCATGTCTCCTGCAAACACACACACCTCTCTGTGTCACACAGGTAGCAGCGGCTGAGAGACGAGACCACCAGATGTCCGTCTGAGTAGCCCAGCTGAATGACATGTGAATCCACTGTGGTGATGGTCTGAACCGGGAACATCACAAACGCTGAGCCCTGTTTGGACGCCAAACAGACACCACAGCAAACACACAAGCATAGAATAAAATCACCAATTAACATTTAAATCAAATGCAATAGTGTTAAAAAAATTTGAGGTCAGTGAGATTTTTGTTTTTGAAAGAAATTAATATTTTTATTCAGAAAGGACGCATTAAATTGATCAAAAGTGACAGTAAAGACATTTATAATAATACAAAAAATTATATTTAAAATAAATGCTGTTCTTTTGAACTTTCTGTTCATTGAAGAATCCTGAAAAAATGTTTGAAATGTTTCTTGAGCTCATATCAGCATATTAGAATGATTTCTGGAGGATCATGTGACACTGAAGACTGGAGTAATGATGCTGAAAATTCAGCTTTGATCACAGAAATATATTAAATTTTAACATATATTCAAATATAAAATAGTTATTTTGAACAGTAATAATATTTCACAATATTACTATTTTTACTGTATTTTTTATCAAATTAATGCAGCCTTGATGAGCATAACAGGCTTCTTTTAAAAACAGTACATACAGTAATGTATGGCCAGACTGACATACATAAAACTTTTAAGTTTTCTTATACCTTCCCAAGTTTAGATGACCCAGCCCGGACACAGGACACTTTCCCTCCGACATCTCCGGCAAACACTCGGAGGGCCGCGGTGTCCCAGCACAGAGATGTTACTGTCTCTCCGCGATGCTCCCAGGACACAGAGATGCGCTCCGGACGGCCACGCCGCTCCAAATGCAGCTCCCACACCACCACCAAACCCTGACTGGGGGACACACGCACCAAAAGAGTCCAGACTGGCAACCAAACACACCAGAAGCACATATAAACGGAGATGGGGTGACTATGAATACCTCGTTGCTACGGCGATAAAGTCTTCATCATGGGGGCAGCATGAGACCTGCGTGACTGAACCTTCCTAAAAAAAAAAAAGCAGAACTCACTTTCATTTTTTTTTCCATTTATAATAAGTTTTCCTATTTTCACTGTTGCCTGTGCACACTTCCTGCTTTCTAGCTTGTAAAAACACTTTTCATAGGTCAAAGTGGAGCATGATGCGCTCTGAGCCCTGACGTAACTGTAAGTTGATGCCAACGCACTACTCTGTATGACTGTGTGATCAATAGCTATTTATAAACACAGGAAAAAGCAAATACGTCATGCATATATTGTTGCAGATTGAGAAGTTTAAACACGCAAATTAGGGCTGCATGATTTGAGAACATTTTCTTTAGCAATTTTTCTACTCAATTTTAATTGTGTTAATAATAATTAATCTTACTTATAAAATTATAAATGATACAATATTAAATATAAAATTAATTATAACCATTATTATTATTATTAAATAAAAATATAAAAAAATCAAATAAGAAATATTAATATTGTAATATTTCACTGTAAAATAAAAAAATTAGTATTCAAGAAAAATAATATAATAAACATTTTTGAAACTGTAAAATTACAATATTTACTAATATTTATGGCTGTATAATAAATACAAATATTTCAGCAAACTTTTATTTTACTGATTTAAAAATGTTTTTAAATGTATTTATTTAAAATGATCATTATATTGTCATTATATTTCAGTAATTTAAGCTAATACCGTAATGTTGCAATGCAAAAAATGGTGATGGTAATTTTCTTCATCCAAAATATATTTTCAGATTTTTTTCCTTTTGGGGTGAAAGACGACCCAAACATGTTTTGTCAGATTCATCCACTTACTCTCCATAAGTAAAATAATTCTTATTTCATAAAATCAAATAAACTGAACCCTGCAAACAGAAACTGAAGCATGTTATAAATTATAAATTATACAATATGAAACATAAAATTAATGATAACAATTAATATTATTATTAAATAAAAATATAAAAAATCAAATAAGAAATATTAATATTGTAATATTTCACTGTAAAATTAAAAAAATGAGTATTCAAAAAAATATTGTAACAACAACAATTTTTTACATTACAACTGTAAAATTACAATATTTACTAATATTTATGGCTGTCTTATTTCCTTCATTTTCAAATGTTAAACCATTAAACTTTTATTTTGATGGAAAGCTTCTCTTTTGTTATTTTGAGTTTGCGTGGAGCAGCATTTACTGTGAACCAAGCCACTCTGAGATGCTGAAAACAGCGGATAATGAGCTGCTCACGTGTAAATGAACACAGAGTTTACTCAGTGCATATATTATTTAATTAAATCACAGCCTTTGTGATTTGATAATCACACTAAGCCATATCACAATTCTTGTTTTATTTTGATTAATCATGCAGCCCTAATGCAAATACATTAATATCTAACATAACATTGAACAGTATTTCGACACTGCTGACAGTTCTGTGCACCAGCTGAATCACTAACTGTGTTAAAGGAGAACTTGTGAAATGATTTAGTTGTGTGTACTTTGTGTGTGAGAATGAGTTTCTGCTTCCAGCCGTCTCTCTGAATGAGGTGAAGTCCTCCGGCAGACGTGCCTAAAGCCAACCACTTCCTGGACACGGAGAGACATGTGCACTGCGAGATACAAAGACAGAAACAGATAGAATATTAGAGAGAATTAGCGACATATTAGAGAGAATCTCACAAAATCTGCCAAGAACAAGAAAGAAAATAATATAAATACATAATATAAATAATATATAAATAACATAATAATATTAATAATAATATAAATATTTTTGCTTAAAGAAAAGGGCTATGAAGATAATTTTCATGACCATTTAAAAAAATTGTCATTAATGTAATGCAACAAAAAAAAATCCTCATTACTGAAATGCAAATAAAATTAATTATATGTAAAATGTTAATTAGTATTCTTATATTAGTTATAACATTTTATACATTAAATTGATAAATATTTGTTGTACTGCTTTTAATTTTTGCTGAATTAAAAAAAATGTAATTTCTTTAAAATTATCATTATATTTCAGTAATTTAAGCTAATACTGTAATGTTGCAATGCAAAAAATGGTGATGGTAATTTTCTTCATGCAAAATATATTTTCAGATATTTTTCGTTTTGGTTTTTGGGTGAAAGACGACCCAAACATGTTTTGTTAGATTTATCCACTTACTCTCCATTAGGGGTCGACCGATATGTGTTTTTAATGGCCGATGCGATACCGATTATTACAGAAAGTTGACCGATAACCGATATTTTGAACCAATATATATGTCTGGTGTAAAAATGAAAATTAATGTCAAAATTAAGAATAACAAGGGCTCTGACAAAAACTTTCTTTAAATGCTTTTAAATTATTTTATCGGCAAATCAATTTTTGAAAATGACTGATACCGATACCGATAACCATAAAAATGCTTAATATCGGTGCCGATAAAGGTAAAATACTTCTTATTTCAGGCTGAAAAGTAAACAGCACCAACCATAATTCAGGTCAGTTTGAATAACAGTTGCCATAAAAGCCGTTACACTCCAAATGTTTAGTCTTTCACAATAGTTGAGTAGGTAAACGTGTGGTTTACTTTGATCCGTCCCGAGTCCAGTCGCAGGGCGGAAAGAAGGGGGTCCAGACAGTCAAACTCTGCCAGGACATGAGTGCAGAACTCCACAGGAATCACAGGAATCATCCTGCACCGGTCTGAGAGGAAACAACAATAACACTGGGTTGTTTTAGTGGGAACCAGTGCATGCAGCATGTTTGCCTAACCAAACAGCATTTCAGTGTATCATAAATGCATTCCTAACAGCAGCTTTGGGCAAAATATGCATGCATGGCATGTCTGAACAAGCAATCAATCACAAAAAGATATGCAAATATTCAGCAAATTGTGACGGGGTGCACAAAAACTCAAGCAGGTGATTCAAGTGCCCAATCAGCAACACCACAGGTCATTATACTCCAAATTTACACTGCAAAGGTGGCACAGACGTGTTTCTGAAGTGGTGTTTAGGTGACGGTTTAATGCTGCTCAGAGGTGGCTTAAATGCATTTACACAGCAATTCCCGTTGTATATTTTGATACTAGGGACTGAGGTCAATCAGATCAAGCATAAGTTAGTCTGGCTTTTATGCAGCACTGTGTCTTTACAAAGAATTTTGTGCAGGGACAGAGCAGCCATATCCTGGCCTTTATGGTATGGAGTTGCCTTACTGCAAGAATTAATTTCTACTCATTTCCTTGTTATTCTGAAAAAAAATGATATATATTGCACTATGGGAATTAAAAGGGCAGGCCTTAAGGTAGACAATAGCTGGGTTTCCATCACCCTGCTTTTATGCACATTTTGAAGTATCGCATCAGAATCGAGTGATGGAAACGCTGAATTTCGAATAAAAATGCCTTAATTCGCAAAAAAGTTTTTACGCTCG
This sequence comes from Sinocyclocheilus anshuiensis, assembly GCF_001515605.1. Lineage (NCBI taxonomy): Eukaryota > Metazoa > Chordata > Actinopteri > Cypriniformes > Cyprinidae > Sinocyclocheilus > Sinocyclocheilus anshuiensis. The sequence goes on along the minus strand of NW_015546129.1, from coordinate 98,657 downwards.
CTTGAGGTGGATTTTGACTTGTGCGAAAAAGGGTTAATGCGAATAATGGGAGATGGAAATGCATGTTGCGAATAAATTCCTCCAAGCGCATCAAAAAAGTCATGTGACTTTGCACTATGGGATGGCAAATCCTGACTAACCAGCGGACCGATCTCATTCACAGCATCTGAAATGTTGTTATGGTCATTCGGAAATGCCCGAGCAAAGTCTGTCATCAAAGTATTTCTGTATAATTGCCTCCCAGAACTGTTAAACGGCTGCGTTCCCAAACAGCAGCATCCACCTCCGAAAGCAATTACCGATTCATTGTGTTTCGTCTGCTCGCTCTGAGGTGCAAGTAATTTATTATATAGGAAAATGATTATATTCAGTAGCTTCTCCTACTTTTCTTAGTGATGTATAATGCCAGTTTATCAGGAAGTGATGATTTTGTTCTCTTTGACTCGTTGGATGGAAACGGTGCTTGTTCGCAAATGTTTTGTGCGATATTCCAATTTTGCGCATAAGTTAAATTCGTAACTTTGGATGGAAACCCGGCTAGTGATGTGCTGTTTTTAAGTCACATGACATTTGACTGTCCGTCCAGAACTCTTTTTCTCACGGTCACCCTCACAAAAAACACCTGCTGAAGTGCTCCAGAAATTGCTCTATTAACCTAATTTCTAAACATCTCTTCTCAAGGGGGATTTTTTTTACAGCATCTTTGTTAAGTAAATTAGATATTTTTATTCACAATTTAACTTTGTCTAATATAGTCTCACTGTAAATTGAGAAAATATCAATGTTTCCATATGGCAACGCAGTCCCACAGTGGAATTGCAGTAATGTATTTCCCCATTGGGATTTTTTATAGATAGTAGCATCAATAATATGATTGCAGTTATTCTTCTTTTAAAAAAAAAAAATGAATACAGCAATATTTTACAGAAAGGCCTGTAGGATGTGATGCGAGTGAGGATGAGTTAGCCTTCAGTGAAGGGTAAATGATAGGGATCTACTTATGTTTGGTTTGCATGAGTTCCGAGTATCTAAATCTATCAATTTCTAAAAGAAATGTGCATTTAAATAAAAAAGAATTTCATAATTTTATAGAAAAACTACTTTTTTTAACATTTTCCATTGTGCCATATAGCAGCATTTCCCCCAAAAATCTTTTTTTTTCTCCAAACATATGTTTTGATTTGTATGATTGAAGCTTTTTCATGTTATGAAAACTTATTTAAAAAAAATATTTGATAGAAAAACTACTTTTTTGAACATTTTCCATTTTGCCATATACCAGCATTTCCCCCCCAAAAAATGTTTTCTTCCAAAAATCTGTTTTGATTTGTATGATTGAAGCTGTCGTGTTATATAAACTTATTTCAAAATAATATTTCATGGTTAGAACATAATGCACATCATAGAAGGTTAACATGGCTGTGTAAAGACCTGACTCTCATGATGCCCAAAAATGTTCCCTCAGTAGTCAGCACAGTGAGCTCACTAGGTTTTGAGACACATCCCAACTCAGTGTCATATGATTCCAAGGAAATCCAATTGAATAAGCATGACTACCACACACCTATCCTCCTTTTAGTGATTTTCTGTCGCTTTTATATACAACTACAGTACTGTATCAACTATATAATATTAAACAATGCATAACATTAACCACATACACAACAAAAACCCAATATCCGAGTGACAGATGCATAACATTTCATCTAAGTTAACGTTATTTGGGAACATTTATTTTAGGAAGAAGAGAAAAACGCTTACCAGCTCATGCATATACACACAGTTTACCACTTCCTCTTCGTCTGAAACAAATATTTACAAGAATTCAGTTTGTAAAACACTATCTTAAGTTAAAAGTTACAAATCAAAGCGACGCGTTAGCCGATTAGCATGACTGTCAATCACGAGATCTGAGCTTGAAACTCGCCAAAACAGCATAAAACATCGAATAAATCTGTTTTTGTTTAAATTTGTTCCTCACGTTGTGTCTTTAACCAGTTTAATAAATGTGAAACTTGATACTGAGCTGGAAGCTCGGGTACTTTCACATCCAACAACGTGTTAGTTTCTATTTCTCCTCCTAATGAGTAAATCCTTCAAGTTATGTCATTTACGTTTAAGGCAACATAAAAAAATACTTTTTAAACCTTATTTACTCAGCAACTAAGAAAGCTGAACTTATTTGAGTTGGTAAATGTGTCACCTCAAGCATTTCTATAAAGTATTTAACATCAATTAAACGCGTTTTACCTCCTCCTGAGCTCCAGGCGCATTTAAATCTGCGAAATCTCCAGAAGTGTAGTAAAACCGACTTATATAGTGTGTAAAAAAGTGAGGATAATGTGTGTTTGTGCCGCTGTAAGTTGTGTTTGACAGCTGACTGGAAAACTGACCGGCGCTACTTCCTCATTAGACTCCACTCACTGTTACGCGCAGTGATACACACTCAGCGCGGGGAACTATTTCTGGCGCATTTGGACAATACTTGCCATCAAGTAGGCTACTTGGGGAGCTTTACATACTAAATAAATTAACAAAGTAAATAAATCTTCTAATTATGCATTAAAAGTTCAAGTTTGATCTAAAAACATCTGTTTTACAAACAAATAAGTGTTACAGACGCGTAGGTGTTCTAGCAGTAAATTGGAGTCCATGGGTCCATTAAAAGCTCTTGCTGTATTGATTGATATTCGAGATGCCCACGAGAATAAAGCCTGTTCCAACAGCAAGCAAAAATAGCAAAGCCTCTACCCTCAAACATCTTATGACCTTGTAGTAAATGTGTTTAAAATGCAGATATAGATGTATGAATTTTGGGTAACACTTTACTTGAAGGGGTGTGCATAAGACTGACATGACACCTACATAATCATGACATGACACGTCATGAATATGAAGGAGGTTTTATGCATGTTTATGACAACTGTCATTAAGTGTCATTCGCTCAGTTATGTCATTTTTAATGCAAATATGACATTATTTGACCTAACCCTACCCCTAACCATAGCCCATAACAAAGACATCTCAAACAATGTCATCTTTGCATTAAAAATTACATAACTGAGCGAATGACACTTAATGACAGTTGTCATAAACATGCATAAAAAACCTTCATATTCATGACAGTGTCATGTCATAATTATGTAGGTGTCATGTCAGTCTTATGCACACCCCTTCAAGTAAAGTGTAACCGAATTGTGTTATAAAGATAGCCATCACCAAACTCAAGCACATAATGACTACTGAACTGTGTCAAAGACTATAGAATACTCTTAAAGAGACTTTGACTGTATGGTGGGTCTTGAGAAGTTATTAAAATCTACAACAGTATTGATTACTGCATCAGTGCTGCTGCATGCTATCTTGAGACCAATACAAAGGAGGTAACATGCCACAAACTGGACAGATTTGATTTGATTAGTGACCTACTGTAAAAGGTGCAGAATCTTATTAAATGTTATTATATTTATAGTAATATTTATGACTATAATTTTTCCCAAAATATGTTTAAAAGTTTGGTTTTGAGCATGTTTAAGAACATAATTCTATTTATTAAAATAAAAATAAATATACAGATTAAAATAAAACTGATTAAAATTAATACAAAATAAAAAACAGTAGTAATGGTAATAATAATAATCCGATAATTTATATTATATTTTATATATATTTACAAATTCATAAAATAAATTTATAAATTGATAATTAATAGATTATTATTATCATTACTACTAGTTTTTATTTTGTATTAATTTTAATGGAAGAACCATATGTGTGGTAACTGTTCTACATTTGTTAATTATTAAAATTAAAAAGAAAGATTAAAATAAAAATGATTAAAACAAATAAAAATAATGATTATTAGTAAAAATAATTAATATAAATATGTAAGTAATATATATGTAATTTACTTTTTTAATTATTTAAAATGTAATACATCTAACAAGTACTATAGTGAGTAGAAAAAATTAATAATTTAACATAATAGAAACTCAATATCTTCCAAACAGTATTTTACACATATTTATAATATACATTTATACAATATACATGACAACATATAGCTGTCTTTAAAATTTTATGGTGAGGGGCCACGGCATCTAAAAGATTAAAAACCCCTGGTCTAACACACAAAAGCATGTTAATGCACAAACACACTTTCTTATCTATGGCACGATATGAATTTGAAACGGAACAATGAATAACAGCTTCCTCACTGCATGTACGCTTGGGTAACGGAGTACTATGAGGAAGCTCTTTTAATGTAACACACGAGACCAGTTTAACAGTTTAAATCTTGACTTTATTTACAATAACATCCACAACTCAGTGCAGCTAGAGAAGACGCATTACTAAGCAGCGCGGATGAGCGTGTGCGCGTGTTCGTGACACACAGATCAGTTTAATGCACTACATAGAAATGATTTATTTATTAACAGTATTGCTATATCCGCTCCCATTGGCGTGTCTTGAGCAACTGTTTTCCAATCAGCCTCAAGTCTCGGGAGGGTTGAACTGGATTGCAATATCCGATTTGTAAAGGGTCCTCCTTATCACTGACTTAAAAGCTTTTCCCTCAAACGGAGTCCTTTGCATTAAACATGATAAGTTCCTGAGTTTCCACCGATATTATTGAGCCCAGTTTGGTCATTGTAGAAATACAACACTGTTAAAATTTCACATCTTACCTAGGAAATGAAATTATCCACTGAGAAAAAAAAAAAAAATAATGGGAAAGGCAAAAAATGGAACGGAATTGAACAAACAAAGTAAAGAGAGAAGAAAATAATTAGTTATTTGTGACTGGCACAACCCATCTCCACATGGACCAATAGGATTACAGAATTTGCTTCTCCAAGCCCCTCCCCCAGACAGACGTGCTCACTAGCACCTCCAGCTCTGATTGGCTGGAAAATCCACCCATCAGGCTCCAGTCGGCCCAAGCTGGGAGAGAGTGTCTCTGTTCTTCTCCCATTTTCTTTCAATTCAGTCTTTTCTCTCTTTCATGGCTTTCGCTCCGTCTCCTCAGGTTTTTCTCATCATTCTGCGCATCTGCCAGGCTTGGAACTTGTTGTACGCAGCCTGAAGCATTTCCTCCAGGTGACCCGTTAGCTGTTGCAATCAGAAAACACAGGAAAGTATTACGTTAAAAATACTGATACATGAAAAAAATTAGATTACACCACCTTGCAAAGCCTGTATACCCTTGTAAATGTTCACACAATATGAACAAAATATCAAAAAGACACAATCCAAATACAGGAATAACATCAGAAAATTTAGACACTTTAGACCTCAAAATAACACATTTATGCACGTAATAGGTTTAACAGAAGTACAAGCTGTTTTTTAAACCCTCCAAATTATCTCGCCACATAGACTTTCATTAAAAGTGGTTATTTTGAACTGTAAAAACTCATCAGTTGTGATCCTTGATGGTCAAAACAGACCAAAAACAATAAGTATACAATATTTTGTTTCAACAATATTTGTTCTTTAATATTTTGGATTTTGAGGGGATTTTGTGGTACTAGACAATATTTAACTCTAAATTATGCACCAACATAATACAAAATATTAGAAACGTATTTCATATTATTTTGCATTAATACAGTGTTTATGTTAAACATGCAAATATATATTACCTAGTTGCTTTTAAGTGTTTTCAGACATAATTATAATAATTTCGAATAGGTATTGCATTTGTATTTCTATTTAAACTGCATGAAAAACTGCTTAATTGTGACTGATTTGTAGATTATACCCCCAAAAATTGCTCTTTATTTTGATTTTTGTTTTTGCATTTCCCATTCATGTTCATTTGCCAGTCATTTTTTGACTGCAAAGATCACAAGTGTCACTATTTTTTTTAAAGCATTTTCTAATCATGTCCACATTTTTATGTGTTCATATAACAAGTTAAGTCACAAAGCTTCATAAAAAATGTCAAAAACTGAAAATCTAAAAATGACCACCACTGAATTCAACAAGTACATCATAAGCTCTTCCACACGGTTCCAGAAATGATCAATTCTGGGCTGTCTTTTGAGACGAGCATTAATTATTCATGTTTACTCTAGTAGTACAATCCATTACAGTAAATGGAGGGGGTGTGGCCAGGGGCGTGGCCTTACACTAGTGCTCAAATACTGCCGTTGGATCTTCTCTTGAAAGGGGCGGAGCTTCATCACCTGGAATTTCTCCAGGTTAGATTTCATCTTTACCACCTGTGAGCAGAAAAAACTAATCACAAATAAATACTTTATTATTAATTTGGAAATATTGGTAACTGAAGGTGCATTTCTTCACCTTTTCCTCCAGGAAGGGAGTGCTGACGGGGAAACATGACCAGAAGTGTCGGAGCAGCTCTCCGGCGGCTGTATATAAGTGCTTCAGCTCGCTCTGAACATCAGTGGGCACTAATTCTGCATAAACAAACACAAAGAGAGTATGCATCAAGTTAATGGGCAGTAAAATGGCTTAATGAGGTTTAAAATGCCTGTTTGCATTAAAATCTCAGTTGAAGCAACATTTGATATTATGATGGGATGAATAGACAGTCAAACACTCACGGTTAATGGTCTGTTGGCCTCCGCCCTGCATCAGAACCCCTCCAGGTGACAGCGCTGTGATGGCGGAGCTCGCCGCACTGCTGGACATCACCTGAAACAGCCCGGAAAATATAATTTGTGACCCTGGAGCACAAAAGCAGTCTTAAGTCGCTGGGACATCAATGGAAAGATTATTTATTCAGCTTTCAGAAAAGGTATAAATCTCAATTTCGAAAAATTGACACTTAAGACTGGTTTTGTGGTCCATGGTCACATATAATAAAATACAGACTAGAATCCAGGACTTCTAGCCACAGATTTCAGTGGTGTACCTGCGTCAGACGGGGTTTATAGCTCCTCATCTCGTGCTGGATAATGCTGATGGAGTTGATAATGTCCTGACTGGTGGAGTAATGCTGCGACTGAAGAGGAATCGGGCCGTGGGAATATCTTCCAGGAACAAACAAATGCAAAATACAAAACACTTGATATGAAGATCCACAGATTCTAAAAACATTGTGTCAGGCAGATACAGGTGCTGGATGTTTACCTGTCTGATTTCTTCAGGTTCAATGAGATGGTCTTACGCCCAGAGTCACCCTGCAGGTCATCATACTCTATGGCTTCCTGTAATTTTACCTGAAAAGCCACAAAAAGAGAAGTAAGAATCTGGTGTCGCTCTTGTTGAACATAAAAAAAAAAGACAGATATGTCATTTTTGGAAATTTATGTTATGTTTTTCCTAAATACTGAATATATTTAATTGAATTTAATATAGTAATCTTAATTTTATTTTATATTAAATTAAATTATATATATATATAAAATATGTTTAAAA
>NW_015546129.1:85972-91221 GCF_001515605.1 Sinocyclocheilus anshuiensis | reverse complement strand
TAGAAAAAATATTAAACCTAATTTACATATATATATATATATATATATATATATCTAAATTAGGTTTAATATTTTTTCTATATTTTTCAATATCGACATTATAATTATTATTCATAAAGCAACAGTGATTCTGCTACATCTAAAGGGGTGTATGCTTTGCTCACCATGGCACTGTGGTGGTTGAAGCGTTTGATTATGGCAGAGTTGCTGTTCTCTCTCAGTGATTTGTTTGATGAGTTTGATGTAGTGGGAACTGTAGCTGTGCCGTAACCCTTCAGAGACACAGAGACATCCAGTGTCAACAAACCATTCAATACGCAGAGGAAATGTGTTTCAAAGTTTAACAGCCCTCACCTCATCTAATGTTTTATCCTCGAGAGAAAGCAGATCCACCATGGGGTTCTTCACTCCCTGGGTCACCATTGATTTCAGGCCTGAAAAATGCGAAGAAACAAACTCCATCACAACAGAAAGACACATAAGAGCCATTAAACATGGTCAGCTGAAGTCAATAGTGCATGGAAGACTCCTTCAGAGTTCATAAGATCTCAAAACATTAAATAAAGACTTCATAAAATGCAGTACCCTTCTCGTCCTCTTTGGCACACTCTGAGAAGATGTCCTGCAGGCCTGTGTTGATCCGGTCTCTGTGGAAGTAATGAGACTGAAAGAACCGCGTCCAGAACTCCTTCTCCGTCATGTTGTGAGGAACATTCTCAGCGTATTTCTGCTTGACTGTGAGCAGAAAAGGCTCATATTCAATACTTTTAGAGCATTTGATTTGTCCTTATAATATCAGTCAGTGTTTCTTGCACAAAGCACACTAAGTGTTTCATCACCTAAAACCATTTTTTGTGACCTAAAACAGGGTACTGTACCTTTAAGACTACTAAATGTAAATGACCCTTGCTATGATTGATCTGACCATCTTTTGGTCAAATACGAACAACATTACATGTATTCTCTGTGGAGAAGAGAATACCAGAATTATACATTTCTGCAACGTAAGAGAACAATTTGGTAGATCATAATTATCAGTGTTAACAGTCATAGTTATTAAATAAAGGTCATATTAAATTATGACTTACTAAGCCATAGAAATTATGAGATACTAGTTAAACAATCATAATTATAACATAAAGGTTAAAATTATGAAACAAAAACAATTATGAGATAAAACATTTAAACTTAAATATAAACTCTAAAACTAAAAAAATATATATGTACAATTATGAGATAAAAATCATTATGACATAAGATGAAATTATGAGATAAATCATAATTATGACATGAAAGTTGAAATTGTGAAATAAATTATGAGATTAAAAAATTGAAACTGAGATCAAAATTAAATTAAAAGTCATAATTATGAGATAAAAGTCAAAATCAGGAAAATTATGAGATAAATCAAATAAAATTAAGAGTTAAAAAGTCAAAATTTTGATATAAAAGTCATAATTATGACCGACAGAATTATAAAAAAAAGGCAAAATTATGAGATAAAAAGTCATAATTATGAGATAGAAAGTAATTACGACATAAAAAGTTGAAACTATAACAAAAAAAAAAAACAATTATGACAAAAAAAACTATATAACCTTTATGTCATATTTATGAATTTTTATCTGATATTTATGATTTACCTAAGCATGATTGTTATATATGGTTTTTAAATGGTGGAAATGGGCTTCCATTCAAAATGCAATGTAACAAGATGTTCGATTAAGGGAGAGAAAAGTCATTCTTTCAATACAGAAAGTTATCAATAACAAGCATTATGTATTTTTATGCTTAATAGAGTATCACACAGTGAGCTTAGCCAAATGCTAGTGCCAAAAAAATCGTGAATCCGGCTTATGTAGATTCTTCTAAATCTGTCACTTATGAGGATCCATATCAGTTAGGGTGCCACCTTAGAAGAAGACAGACAGTAGACAACAAGGCAGCACACTAGGGTTTGGAACACACCCATTTCGAACGATTATAGTGGTAGTTTGAGTAAGATCATAATCACATTTCTCACCTGTAGGGTAAGTTCTGAAGATCGACTCAATGATGTCTGTGGTCAGATTGTAGCGCAGGCCGTTGCAGCCATCTGTCTGCGGTCTGATGTCGGCCTGTAACCACGGTGACAACATGATCACGGGGTGAGTTTACATTGTAAGTGCTTTCAATAAACTGTCCGTCTCATGATGTATTTGAACTAGGGCTGTGCGATTTGGGGGAAAATATCAAATTGCGATTTTTTTGACAGATATTGCGATTTGATTTGCGATTTTAAATTTGCAAAGTCAAGCTTCAGCTCAATATTGTCAATAATGTGCAGCACAGCATGGGTATCATTACCCTGCTGAAAAAAACAATAGCAACTATCACAGAAATTCTTATAGTTTCCATTAAACCATTACAAAATTCCTTTTTGTTTTGGGCATTATTCCAATAGGACTTTGCGATTAGGAAATCGCAACGTCTCAAATCGCGATTTCGATTCGATTTCGATTAATCGCACAGCCCTAATTTGAACTCACCAGGAAGGCAGCAGAAATGCCCACTTCCTGTTTGTTGTTGTTGGAGAGGGAGTGCTCCACAGAATTCAGGCTCAGCCGATTGGCCCAGAACTCCTCAGCACTGATCACCTGACTCACTACTAAGTCCTTATAGAGCTGGAACAGAACAGGATCTTCCTGCAACATCCTGGAACATAAAACATCCGCTGGAGGTCAGCTAATACCAATACAGAGAGAGCCAGGTGGCCAGTTTGCCAATATGTGACCCTGGACCACAAAACCAGTCTTAAGTGTCAATTTTTCAAAATTGAGATTTATACCTTATTTGAAAGCTGAATAAATAAGCGTTCCATTGATGTATGGTTTGTTAGGATAGCACAATATTTGGCTGAGATACAACTATTTGAAAATCTGGAATCTGAGAGTACAAAAAAAATCTAAATATTGAGAAAATCATCTTTAAAGTTGTCCAAATTAAGTTCTTAGCAATGCATATTATGTTTTGATATATTTACGGTAGGAAATTTACAAAATATCTTCATGGAACATGATCTTTACTTAATATCCTAATGATTTTTGGCATAAAAGAAAAATCTATAATTTTGATCCATACAATGTATTGTTGGCTATTGCTACAAATATACCCCAGAGACTTAACACTGCTTTTGTGCTCCAGGGTCACATATTATAGTAAAATATGTCAGAATTTAATGATGGCAAATGATATACAATCAAACTCACCTGTTCTTCTCCTCCAGCTCTTTATTGGCTTTCTTCTTGAACTTGGGCAGGAGCTGCTGCAGGAGTTCTTTGGTGGCGTCTCTGTCCTTCAGTGCTGTGCTCTCATTGGCGAAATGAAAGGTGGTGCTTTCTCCCGTGTGCAGAACCAACTGAAGCTGGATCTTCGCCTTACCATCAGGACTGATCTTCTGACCTGCATATGAGAAAAACAAAAGCTTTAGGATCACATTACTAACTTTGATTTAAAGCAGAAAAATGTTTTATGTTTGATTTGAACACACACACACACACACACACACACACACACACACACTGTATGTATTAATTAAATACCTTTTCTATTTTAAAATGTAATTTATTTCTGTGATCAAAGCTGTATTTTCAGCATCATTCCTCCAGTCTTCAGTCAAGTCAAGTCAAGTCAAGTCACCTTTATTTATATAGCGCTTTTAACAATACAGATTGTGTCAAAGCAACTGAACAGCATTAATTAGGAAAATAGTGTGTCAATAATGCAAAGTGACAATAGTACACACTCATTTTTCAGTTAAAAGACAGTTCATCATTGAATTCAGTGATGTCATCATCCAGCTCAGTTCAGTTTAAATAGTATCTGTGCAATCATTTGCAATCAAGTCAACGATATCACTGGAAATGAAGTGTCACATGATCTTCAGAAATCATTCTAATATGCTGATTTGCTGCTTATGAAACATTTCTGATTATTATCAGTGTTGAAAACAGTTGTGCTGCTTCATATTTCTGTGGAAACCGTGATACATGTTTTTCAGGATTCACAGATGAATAGAAAGTTTAAAAGAACAGCATTTATTTGACATAGAAATTTACATTATAAACGTCTTTGCTGTCACTTTTGATCAATTTAATGCATCCTTGAAGAATAAAAGTATTAATAGAAGTGTTACATAGATAGATATAATATAATGAACATAACATTAACAATATTATATATTACTATAATGCAAAATATTGTATTATTTGTAATATATATTAATTTATATATAAACAAGCTGTTTTTGAATAATTTTTTTACAGTTCTTAATAGGAGTGAGCAGAAACTGCTGAGCTCTTTTGCCACAAATTTAATTTCCATGGGAACAGTGACTATTGAACATGATTTTTAGTCTGACTTGTTTCTACATTAGCATCACTGAACAAGCTCAGAGCTCATGGTAGGTCTGTCTTGAGGGTAACCTACTGTTACTGATGACTGCTTCTCCAATCTCAGAAAGTTCAACGCGGGATTCGTAAACCGGTTATCTTTGAAAGATGCATATTAGGTCAGTGCCCAGTTTGTTTTGAACAGTTTGCTCTTCCGAATCACAACCAGTAAGTATAATTATAGTTCTGCTAATCAGCTGTGGGCCCGCTATTGTCTAGAAATGTGTCGATTAATATAGATTGTCTGTTGTACTTGGCGTCATGATAAAGGATGGAGCAATACATTGGTTTACATAAAAACTGCAGTACTTTATCAGTACTCTGTGTTCGGCTAACACATATACCATTATTGTTTGGGTCTTTACTAGCAAGCTGTGGGTCCAGTTCGCTACATTGTTGCGTGATTTTTTCTTTTTAGAACAGAATGGAGCACCATTATTATTATAATAGGATGAATTATTGATAAGCCGTATTCCAGTACTGATGATGGGCGGTCTGTTTCCGACATGCGCTGTACGCAGTAGACCAATCACAACAGACTGGGTCATCGGACCAATCAGAGCAGAGTAACATTATGCAAAGGAGGGGTTTGGAAAGATGAATCTTCAAACGAATCGTTGAGAAATAACGTAAAATTAAATGCATATTATAAGAAAATGAAAGTGTTTTTGACCTTGCATGCATGTAAACCTGTTGTTGGGGACTCCCAAACCAAATTACACTGAACAAAATTATAAACGCAACACTTTTGTTTTTGCCCCCATTTTTCATGACCTGAACTCAAAGATCTAAGACTTTTTCTATGTACACAAAAGGCCT
>NW_015546129.1:66540-83043 GCF_001515605.1 Sinocyclocheilus anshuiensis | reverse complement strand
TCTTTGAGTTCAGCTCATGAAAAATGGGGGCAAAAACAAAAGTGTTGCGTTTATAATTTTGTTCAGTGTATAAACATTTCAAATAGCATTTCACTTTAATTAGGGTTGAATCTAAACTCTGCAGGGCTCCGGCCCTCCAGGAACTGAATTTGACACCCCTGCTCCATTTGATGCTCCAATCTGAGTGAAACTCACAGCGGATGTCGGCATACAGGTGGCTGACAGTGAAGCGGTCCTTCCCTTCCGGACCCCAGGCGATCCGCTCAGCCATCAGATACAGAGTCCCGTCCTGCTTCCTCTGACGGACCCTCTTCACCACCAACAACACCTCCTCGGACAGAGACGCCATGGCTACAGAAAGAAAGGGAAGAATCTGATTAATCATGCAGGACATTGAGATCAGAGATTTATAGACAGCTCATCACATCATTTAAAAACCCGTTAGAAACCTGGGCAGGGCTGTGAAGAAGGGTGTGGAGTTCACAGCCCTCAAAAACCATAAAAACATGCAGAAAAAAGACATCACGTCAGAAGATCAGATTCAGAACCGATGTCAAATCATATCCATATCAGATATGACAGCAGATTCAGATCAGACTCAGAATTTAAATGCAATCAGATTCGGATCGGGATCAGATATGACAGATTCTGACTGAGAACAGATATTAAATCATATTCTGAATCATAACAGAAGAGATATTAAATATGGATATGATTCAGATGAAACCCAATTAGGATTCGATCAAATTCAGATTCATTTTAAGACCTGACATTAAATTAGATTGAGAATCAGATCAGAACAGATATTAAATTAGATATTCAGATCAGACTCAGATTAGGACCCGATCAGACTCAGAATCAGTTTAAGACCTGATATTAAATCATATTCTGAATCAGGACAGAACAGACATGACAATAAAATCAGATCAGACTCAGAATAGAAATTAAACCAGATTCGGTTCAGATCAAATATGACAGATTCTGACTGAGAACAGATATTAAATCATATTCCGAATCAGAACAGAAGAAATATTAAACCAGATATGATAGAGATGAAATCAGACTAGGATCCGATCAGATTTATTTTAAGACCTGACATTAAATTAGATTAAGAATCAGATCAGAACAGATATCACATCAGATATGAGAATAGATTCAGATCAGACTCAGAATCAGTTTAAGACCTGATATTAAATCATCTTCTGAATCAGGACAGAACAGACATTAAATCAGACATGACAATAAATTCAGATCAGACTCAGAATAGAAATTAAACCAGATTCGGTTCAGACCAAATATGACAGATTCTGACCGAGAACAGATATTAAATCATATTCCGAATCAGAACAGAAGAGATATTAAACCAGATATGATAGAGATGAAATCAGACTAGGATCCGATCAGATTTATTTTAAGACCTGACATTAAATCATATTCTGAATCAGGAGAGAACAGACATTAAATCAGATATGACAGCAGATTCAGATCAGACTCAGAATTTAAATGCAATCAGATTCGGCTCGGGATCAGATAGGACAGATTCTGACTGAGAACAGATATTAAATCATATTCTGAATCATAACAGAAGAGATATTAAACCAGATATGATTCAGATTAAACCAGATTAGGACCCGATCAGACTCAGAATCAGTTTAAGACCTGATATTAAATCATCTTCTGAATCAGGACAGAACAGACATTAAATCAGACATGACAATAAATTCAGATCAGACTCAGAATAGAAATTAAACCAGATTCGGTTCAGATCAGATATGGCTAACAGCACTAGCACACATCACCTATTCTTCCCAAAAACCTTTACTAAAGTCAATAAACCAAGACTCATTTTCAGTATATGTAAAAATAAAGACCCTAAACTACTGGTTCTTAATGAAAGAGACATTTCAAACACAACAAAACACATTTTAAACACATTTAAAGGTGATGAATCTGAAATCTGCACCTGGAAGCTGAATTCATGCACACAGCCGGTGACTTTCATTAAAGTGCTTTATTTCAATACAATAACCCCTCACCTGGCGCTCCAAGGCTGCTGAAGCCGAAGCCTCAATGTTGATCTTGTGGTAAGCGGAGTGAAATCAGTGTAAATGACAGTATTTGTGTTTTATTTACAGTCGTAACGGACACCGTGAGTGACAGCAGCTCTCAGTTCCGCCATGGAAACAGAGCGAAGCCGGAAACCGTGGCGCGCTTCCGGTTACAAAACGGGACGGATTTCAAAATTAAAGTTCTGTATATGGTCAATGGATTCAGGTTTTATGATATAATATAAAATAATATAACATAATATGATATAATATAATATAATATGAAACGCACTGTATTTCAGTCATAAAACTTTTATTATAGATTGTATTTTATTTTTAATCGCAACGTGAATTTTATTTTGACAGAAGACAGCGCTCATGGCGTTCCTGATGGAATTTAACTGTGTGTAAACGCGTGAGTTCTTTATGTAAAGCGGGATAGCTCAATGAATTGGTTTGGCTTTGGCTTCAATGGCTTTGGTCAGATTAGCCCGGCAGATGTGAGCGGACAGATTGTGAAGTGTAAAGTGAACACACCAGTCCTGCTATCAGAGATGTGTAGATCGTGTATGATCAGATCAGACTGTAGAGTCAGAGGCAGCTGGAGCTCCAGAGCTGATGTGCATCACACAGACTGTAAGTAGACTATGAGTAACATAATGATTTGCTTAAGTATATGTTTTTACAATATAGTCACATTTATAATGTTATTATTTTTCAATTGACATAGCTTACAATATTAGTTAATAAAAATAATACAACCAAATAAAATAGAAACAAAACAGCTAAATACAGAGGAAGGAAAATACATACACTTTGTATATAGAATATATAACTGAAATAAGAATAAATCACAGGATACATAGCATTCTACAAATATCATTCAAAGAGATATCTGTGAGATACCCACAGATTCACCTGAACACAAATCCATACATACATAAGTATATACATACACCTACATGCATATATATATATATGTGACCCTGCAGCACAAAAGCAGTCTTAAGTCGCTGGGGTATATTTAGAGATGATTTTCTCAATGTTTAGATTTTTTTGCACCCTCAGATTCCAGATTTGCAAATAGTTGTATCTCGGCAGTAGGCAGATCTTAGGTCCTTTAAATAGATGTTTTATATTGTTTCCTACAATATGTCACATTTACTATTTCTAAAGTATAATGAGTTAATACAAAAAAATTTTTTTTTTACAAACAGTATGCATTTTGTTTAATTTTACAAACAACATACATTTGGACTATTTTTTAATATTTTAATGTATATTTATATATATATATCTGTAATCCAGGTAAATGTTGGGTTCAGGTGGCAGTCGTGTGTGTGTGTCAGGGTTCGTGTCTGGTTCATCAGAGGTTCGCGGAGGCATTTTTCCAGAGAGTCTGGGCTGCACAGACGCCCTCATCAGTGAAAGATACCTGACACTCAACTTCACAGACAGAGTGGAATGCTGGGAAATCCAGCACCCACAAAACAAGCTTGTGTGGAAGAGAGAGCAGGACCTCTCTGACAACACCGGTAACATACAGATGACTATTTGCAGTGTTGGGGGTAACGCGAGTTACGTAATCAGATTATTTTTTCAAGTAACTAGTAAAGTAAATTGATTGAAAGCTCTCCTGTCCCCATGTTGAGAGAAATCGGGAGGAAAATGTTACTTTAATTCTAGACTAAATGTGAACATGCATTAATTCATCTCACTCACAAAAAAA
The DNA here is from genome assembly GCF_001515605.1 of Sinocyclocheilus anshuiensis. Classification (NCBI taxonomy): domain Eukaryota; kingdom Metazoa; phylum Chordata; class Actinopteri; order Cypriniformes; family Cyprinidae; genus Sinocyclocheilus; species Sinocyclocheilus anshuiensis. Next base: position 79,266 of record NW_015546129.1, on the reverse strand, counting down.
AAAAAAAAACCAACATTGTTTTCCATGTGAACATGCATTAATTCATCTCACTCACAAAACAAAACATTGTTTTCCTCAAAAATAATAAAATTAATAAAAACAACTCAGAATATGATGCAAACCTGCAATAATTAAATATGTTAAATAATACAAATATCTTTTATGTATTTAATCCCATTTTATTAACCAGTGTCTTTGCTGCTGACCTTCGATGATCCAGTACAATCATACTAATAAGCAAAAATGACTCAAGATAAACTAACATTTGTTCTTTATTTTATTGCTGAAGAGTGTTGAACTTCCTCCTTCAGAGTGTTGAACTTTCTTCTTCTGAATTCTACTGTACAGACGTGAATTTACATTTCCTTCAGCCTGAGGGTTTTGGTGTGAAAAGGCTTTTATGTTTGCCAAAAATATAACTTTTTATATTAAAACCGAACAAGCAAGCCCTGTCCAGATTTAAAAAGTAACGCAAAACGCATTACTTTCCATAAAAAGTAACTAAGTAACGTAATTAGTTACTTTTTTTTAGGGAGTAACGCAATATTGTAATGCATTACTTTTAAAAGTAACACTTTTGTAACTGATCATGTTGTCATAGTGAATCTGTTGCTAGTATGATGACCAGTGTTGGGAAAGTTACTTTTAAAAGTAATGCATTACAATATTGCGTTTCTCCCTAAAAAAAAGTAACTAATTACTTAGTTACTTTTTATGGAAAGTAATGCGTTACGTTACTTTTGCGCTACTTTTTAAATCTGGACAGGGCTCGCTTGTTTGTTTTTAATATAAAAAAGTTCTATTTTTGGCAAACATAAAAGCCTTTTCACACCAAATGTGAAATGAATAAACCTCAGGCTGAAGGGAAAGTACAGTAGAATGCAGAAGAAGAAATTTCAACACACTTCAGCAATAAAAAAAGACACACAAATGTTTGTCTAGAGTAATTTGTGCTTATTAGTACGGTTGAACTGGATCATCGAAGGTCAGAAGCAAATAGAATGGGATTAAATACATAAAGCATATTTGTGTTGTTTAACATTTAATTATTGCAGGTTTGTGTCATATTTTGAGTTTGCATTTTTACTGTTTTATTCTTTCATACACGCCAGTACAAATTGCCTTTCTGAAAGAGCTTCTTGGCACTCTGTAAGGCTAATGTTGCTAAAGCTATGCCTGTTTTCACTGATGCTGCCTTCAAATAAAAAATTGCATATGAATGTGAGTGAGATGAATTAATGCATATTCATATTTATTTTAGAACTACAGTAACATCTTCTGATTTCTCTCAACATGGGGACAGGAGAGCTGTCAATCAATAAATTGGAAAAAAAAAAGTAACTTGCGTTACTTATTTGAAAAAGTAACTCAGATATTCTCTTGTAAATGAAAAAGTAATGCGTTACTTTACTAGTTACTTGAAAAAAGTAATCTGATTACGTAACTCGCGTTACTTGTAATGCGTTACCCCCAACACTGCTGATGATATTGATATGATGCATTTATTCAGGACATCTTGTTACGCTGCCGTTGGTGTCAGGCGGGTACGTCACACCCAAACCCCCGTTTTTCCGTCCTCTCTGCTTTAAACTCTGTGCCGTGAGCCTGGCGTTGGGCTCTGAACACGCGGTGCTGCTGACGGCAGACAGGACTGTGTACTCCTGGGGATCTGGAAGGTACAAGAAAGATTCCAGTGTTCATCTTTTCATTAAAAATTGTGTAACACTTTACAGTAAGGTTCCATTTGTTAACTACATTCCATTTGTATATATTACTATATTACATTTACAGCAATATTAGTTAACATAAACTAACAATTCAAATATTTCTAAAGCATTTATTAATCTTAGTTAATTTAAATATTTACTAATACAATAATAAAATCAAGTGTTGTATCTTTTAATATTATTTAATAGACCTGAGCTGGCATGAACTAACAATGAGTTTTATTTTCATTAACCAACATTTACAAAGATTAATAAATGCTGTAACCAGTGTATTGCTCATTGTTTGTTAATGTTAGACCTTATTTTAAAGTGTTACCAAAAATAATATTATATTAATTGTAGAACTAATCTGCGTTTATGGGTGAGTCTCACAAAACCTGTCAAGAACAGGTCATATTTCAGATTATAAATATAAGAAAATTAAGCATATTTTTATTTTATTCTTTTTTTTAAAAATGACAATCGAGCATATTTATTGGAAATTCTCATTAGTGCGAGTGTTGATATTGTAAACTAAAACTATTAAAAATCATGTTTGGTTATTGACAAAACTGAAATAAAATAAATTGTAAAGATGAAAAACTTAAACTTAAAAAGAAAAGAAAAATGTTTGCATTGCAACTAATTGCAATAAAGTATGCTTACATTAAAGTACTACAATTACTCAAACTGAAATAAAAATTAATTAAAGCGAAATAGAAATATCTAATTAAAATTACAAAAGCACGACTAAATTTACGTTTGAATACTACAATTACTAAGACTGAAATAAAATTAATTTAAGCGAACTAGAAATATTTAATAAAAATGGGAAAAGCACATAAAAATTACTAAAACCACTACAAATTAAAATGAAAACGGAAAATAATAAAAGCTAATTCAAAATATTATTAAATACTATAATAGTGTATAAATAATACTAAAATAACTATTGTAATGCAAAAATTTATATATATATATATATATATTTAAATAGTATTTATATTTAGATCATGGCAGTATTTTTGTCCTGCCTCTAATTTATGCTTATTGTGAAAATTCATTGTATTACAATATTTTATGTAAAATAAAACAGCCTTTTCTAGACCACATCACAGTTTTGTCAAAGGCAGCATTCAGTTCTATAGGCATTAAACTTTATGCATCTTTTGAAGAGTGTTTTTAAGCTGATGTTTTGATTGGTCAGTCACGGTCAGCTGGGTCACGGCGCTCTGACGTCACAGGAGGAACCTCAGGTGCTGGAGGCGCTGTGGGGCGTCCCGATCAGAGCAGTGTCTGCTGGGAACTGGCACTCCGCTTCCGTCAGCAGTAAGAGGTTTCCTGAAACTTTCCTGATCAAACTCAGCCGTACTAATATACAGTGTTCATATGAAATATGTTTATGGTGTTTAGCTGGTGGCGACCTGTATATGTGGGGATGGAATGAGAGCGGGCAGCTCGGTCTGCCCTCTAGAGGCCTGGAGGAGGAAAAGCTCAGAGGAAAAAGCTGTGGTAAAAAGACTATATGTGTCCCTGCAGCACAAAAGCAGTCTTAAGTCGCTGGGGTATATTTGTAGCAATAGCCAACAATACATTGTATAGATTTTTCTTTTATGCCAAAAATCATTAGGATATTAAGTAAAGATCATGTTCCATGAAGATATTTAGTAAATTTCCTACCGTAAATATATCAAAACTTAATTTTTGATTAGTAATATGCATTGCTAAGAACTTCATTTGGACAACTTTAAAGATGATTTTCTCAATATTTAGATTTTTTTGCACCCTCAGATTCCAGATTTTCAAATAGTTGTATTTCAGCCAAATATTGTCCTATCCTAACAATTGACACGTAAGACTGTTTTTGTGGTACAGGGTCACATATATGACTTTACATATGAATGTATTACTACACAGCTACATGTTTACCTTACTGTGCAGGAAACACTGAGCAGCCCATAAATGAAGATGAAAAGAAGCAAGCGGATGTGTTTATTTCTGTTCAAGCGTTCCCTGCTCTGGTGGACGTCCCTGATGTGTTAGAGATCAGCAGGATCAGCTGTGGATCGCGTCATACAGCAGCCGTCAGCGGTGAGATCCAGATCTGATCACTGGAGCTTAAACTGGACTCAAGAATACACTAGTTGACATAAATGATTAAATGAACTCATTCTTATTTATTTGTAGGTACAGGGGATCTGTACACTTGGGGATGGGGTAAGAGTTTGCTTCGTTTTATAGAAATAAATCAATGCAAACGGTCTCTAGTGCTCAGCAAGGCTGGATTTAATTTGTGTCGTTGCTGAATATGTGCATTAAAGGAATAGTCCACCCAAAAATGAAAATGTGCTCACCCTCAGGCCATCCAAGATGTAGATGAGTTTGTTTCTTCATCAGATTTGGAGAAATGTAGCATTGCATCACTTGCTCACCAATGGATGTGAATGGGTGCCGTCAGAATGAGAGTCCAAACAGCTGATAAAAACTTCACAATAATCCACTCCAGCAGTTAACATCTGGAGAAGACAAAAGCTGAAACAAATCTATCATTAAGACGTTTTAACTTTAAACCATTGCTTCTGGCCAGAATATGAGTCCATAATGTCCTCCAGTGAAAAAGTCCAAACTCATCTTCATCTTGGATGGCCTGAAGGTGAGCACATTCTCAGCAAATTTTCATTTTTGGGTGAACTCTGCTTTTAATTTCTCTCTTTAAAAAACAACATACTGACCCCACATTTTTGAAAGTTTGAATATGTTAATTATTAAAAAAAAAGTGCTAAAAGTTGCCTTTTCTCTGTCTGTGTCACATTATTAGGCCATTATGGACAACTAGGACATGGCACTGAAAATAGCACAGATGAGCCAACACTGGTTGATTACTTTGCTAGCCATTGAATGTGTGTTAAGGATGTTGTCTGTGGCTTATGGAACACTTTTGTGCAACATACTGACCCCACATTTTTGAAAGTTTGAATATGTTAATTATTAAAAAAAAAGTGCTAAAAGTTGCCTTTTCTCTGTCTGTGTCACATTATTAGGCCATTATGGACAACTGGGACATGGCACTGAAAATAGCACAGATGAGCCAACACTGGTGGATTACTTCGCTAGCCATCGAATGTGTGTTAAGGATGTTGTCTGTGGCTTATGGAACACTTTTGTGTCTGCTGTGCCAAAAGAACAACCTCCATCCCGACAGGAATAGACTCTGTATGACACTGAATAGACATATAAATACAGCGATGTCAAAGTCACAGAATTAGAGTTTATTAAATTAGGTACAAATATATGATTCAAAATACAGGATATAAAGTAGATTTATTTTCTTTTAACAGAGTAAGTCAAATGTTTTTAAACATATAAATTGCAGAAATACTGAACAAGAATATACATTCACAATTAGGTCGCTACATTATTGACAGACCAAAGGCACAGGTGAAAATTCTGGACCGGAAAACAGCTTCCGTTCTGTGTAAACTTCACAACACAATCTTGAATGAACTGCAAAAGAACATTCTCAGTCAGTGAAAAAATTAGAAATGTTGCCTTGGCAACTACCTTAAAGTAGAAAATAATAATAATAATAATTATAATACAATAAATTCAATTACTAAAACTGAAATAAAATAATTTAATAATGAAATTAATTAATAAACCTATATAGAAATATAAAGAGAAATAATAAAAATTACTAAAACTTAAACTAGAATGAAAACTGAAAAAATAAAAGCTAATTCACAAAATTAATAAATACTGTTTGATATATATATATATATATATAGACACACATTAAAATAACTGCATAATCAGCTAAATGTGTCTGTCAAGTTGACGTACTACAATTAGAAACTAAATAACTTTTTTAATTAAATTAATAAATAAAGCTATATAGATTTTAAAAATGAACAAATATTATTAGAATGTGAACTACTAAGAAAAATGCCAAAAGCACAAAACGAAATTACAAAAAACAAGCTAAAATGAAAACTTTTTGTGTGTGTGTGTGGTGTGTGTGTATATATATATGTGTGTGTGTGTGTGTGTGACCCTGGAGCACAAAACCAGTCATAAGGCCAATTTTTCTTTAAAGTTGTCCGAATGAAGTTCTTAGCAATGCATATTACTAATCAAAAATTAAGTTTTGATATATTTACGGTAGGAAATTTACTAAATATCTTCATGGAACATGATCTTTACTTAATATCCTAATGATTTTTGGCATAAAAGAAAAATCTATAATTTTGACCCATACAATGTATTGTTGGCTATTGCTACAAATATACCCCAGCGACTTGACACTGCTTTTGTGCTCCAGGGTCACACATTACATATATATATTTTCCAATTACAGCTTAATTAGACTGAAGGCAGCAAAATATGTCAACTGTCCAGTTTTTCCCTTTTTAAATAAAAAGCAAAATTCTGTCACCTGACAAAATCTGGAGATCTGGAGATGACATGCTGAAATTCAGAGAGATTGACTGTCCCGTCCTTATCAATGTCTGACTCCTCGAGGATCTGTACAGTGACGTTTGTTTACATTAGTAAAGTTCATCTGGCAGATGTCTGTCATTAATGTGATGTACATCCACCACACTCACATTGCTTATGAGCTGTCTCATCTCCTCTGCAGTCAGACGGGTGTCGTCCGTCTCACCGGTCAGACAGTTCACCAGCTTCTCCAGGTCTCTAGCATCAAGGGTCCCGTCATCATCAAAGTCTGCAGCATAAGAACTGTTTATATTGAGTGGTATTTGCTACTGTTAAATGTCAATATTGAGAGCAATCCATCTATTACCAAAGATTCGGAAAGCGTAGTGTGCCTTGATTTCCAGAGTCGCCGAATCACTGAAGGCACTCAAGAGGTCCAGAAAATCCTCAAAGCTCAAGCTGCCATCCTTCATGTCAGAGGTCGAGAAGACGTGACATAGCCTTTTCTGGAAGGGGTTAGACTGTGACAACCAACAAAAACACAGAATATATACAGCCGAATGGGTAAATCTGGAAGGATTATAAGATGTTATATTGCATTGTGACTGCAGTACAGACTTTATGTGTTACCTTTAGTTCAGGAAGTGTGAGGACCTTCTCCATGGACACCCTGGAGCTGTACGGTCCATTTTCTCTGCCCTGGAGTTCAGAGAATATTTTGTGTGCCCTAAACAAACACATTGATGATGAGCCCCAAAAGTCTATAATGCAATGACATTCAAACATTTTAAGTATTAGTTAGAATTACGGTGGCCGAGAAGTGCAAACCAGATCACAATTCTGAAAACAAAATAACAAATTACAAACGCAAATGCAAGTCTAAAAAACAAAATAACAATTCAGAAAGCAAAACAACAATTCAGAAAACATTATAACAAGTCAGAAAACACAACGACAAATCAGACAAACCAGAAGAGGACTTTTAACTAAATGTAAATAGACACCCCGTATTTTTTATTCCAGAGTAAGGGCAATTCATACAATACATTTAAACTGAGCTACTTTAATACCATCTCCGAACTTTCTACCACGACTCTGCTGTTCTTCGGCTGGTTCTTCCTGTATACGTTGATTGACAGATGTCTCGTCCAGTCAGCGGTGAGTAATCCCAAACCAATGGTGCTGTCTCAAACTATACCTACCTCTTCTGGTTTGTCTGATTTGTCGTTGTGTTTTCTGACTTGTTATAATGTTTTCTGAATTGTTGTTGTGCTTTCTGAATTGTTATTTTGTTTTTTAGACTTGCATTTGCGTTTGTAATTTGTTATTTTGTTTTCAGAATTGTGATCTGCTTTGCACTTCTCAGCCACCGTATAGAATACACTTTCAGTAACTAAACTACTGTACATTTGTGTAGTTTAGCTATTGTCACAACAACAAATCCACTTCACAGGGAATGCCCAGTCAAAATGTGCCATGGTAGAGAAGATGTACATGTGAAAAGGCAGTAATAAAAATAATATAAAAAAATGTATATTAAAATTAATTGTTGGTTGTTGTAATTTATTAATGTTAGATGAAAAACTTAAAACGAAAATTAGAAATGTTGAATTGGTTGAAGTACTGCAATGACCAAACTAAAACTGAAATAAAAATAAAGCTAAATAGAAATATTTAAAATGTTGAACTGCAAATAAAATAAGTTAAAGTACTACAAATATGAAAACTAAAATGTAATGTAAATGTAAAACTAAAACTGAAAAAAAAAATTAAAGCTAAATAGAAATGTAAATGTTGAATTGCAAATAAAATAAGTTAAATACTACAAATACTAAAATAAAATACTGAAATAAAAATAAATTAAAGCTAAATAGAAATTTTAAATGTTGAATTGCAAATAAAATAAGTTTAAGTACTACAAATACTAAAATAAAATACTGAAATAAAAATAAATTAAAGCTAAATAGAAATTTTAAATGTTGAATTGCAAATAAAATAAGTTTAAGTACTACAAATACTAAAATAAAATAATGAAATAAAAATAAATTAAAGGTAAATAGAAATATTACAAAACGAATAAAATGACAAAGCACTTCTTCAAATAAAAATTATAATCAAAAAATGTATAAGAGCGAATTCAAAATATCTATAGATACTATAACAGTATATAACTAATAAAATAACACTGCAATAAATCAGCTAAACGAGCCTGTCGAGTTTTATCGCTATTCCTCAAACTAATAAGAAACAAGCGAAACTGTACTGTCAATTCACAATTAAAACTTACGCACACCAAAACATAACAGAAGACATTTTGAAAATGTGTGCATATTAAGTTTAAATACATCATGACTGTACTTACAGCAGGATTTCTTGCTTTGTGAGAAAGGTGAGCTCCTGTGTAAGCAAAAAATTAAAAATTATACATAAAAGCAACTCCTTGCCATATAGAATAAAGAATAAATGTTCAATAAATGAACATATATTTAAATAATATTACATATGTGTCCGTCTCACCTGATACTCTGACAGAAGATCTTTGGGTAATTTGCTCGAAGTTCCCCCCATTACCACCTGCTTTTGTTCAGCACGACTAGCACTTTCACTTTAAACTAGAATAAAGTCGACTAATGTTACTATTGTTTCATAAAAACCAAGGCAAGCGGCTGAAGTTGTGATGTTTTTAGCCAACAGCCTAAACAAACTTCGGTCGAAGGCAACGCGCTTCCGCTTCCGCTTCCGCTTTCTGGATGACACGTCAGTTACTATGGGAACAAACTTCCACTGTGCGAAGTCAACAATGGGGAATTTCTATTTAACTTTATTTATTTATTTATTTAGTTAGTTTAGTTAGTTAATTAATTAGTTAGTTAGTTAGTTATACAAAGAAATAACGTTTAGTTATAAAAATGTTCAGTCTATTTTTACGTTTTATAACAAAAGGTCGAGAACAGAACTGATAATCAACGTGTATTTAATATCTAATTATTTCCTGGAGCATCTTACTCATTCTTATTGTTAGTTATAATGTAACTATGTTATATAATTATGCCGTATATTATTCTGACCAAATGTTTTTAAAGGTAAATACCTTAAATTATTAATTTAGCATCACGTTGCACTGACTTTGATCTGCAATTTGCTTATTATTTCAGAAGGTGGCATCATATCACAAAAAAAACATTCACTGTTATGCCAGTTATTATGAAATAAGTAAACAATTTATTTACAACTTTAGGCTATTTATTTTAATTTATAACGCTTACCGGTACTATCCCTACACGTTCTACATTTATTGGCAGTATAATAGGACATCAGTGAAGTTCTTTTAAAGTTCCTGTGTTAAACAAACAGAAAATAATAATTATTACAAATAAAAGCATAAATCTAAATAAAATCTGCTGCTCACATTTGCTCTTTTTACATTGGCTATCACTCTATATTGACGAATTAATACAATCTGATACAAGTGAAATATGGATATTTATTGGTAAACATCATTAATGTTATAAACCTAGCGAGCTAAGCCAGTAGTAGTGCTGAGTGTCGTGTAAACAGCTGAAGAACCGAAAAGCGGAGGAACAGACGAACCGAATCTTTTGAGTGAGTCATTTACACTGGAACCGCTCCGGTTGATTCAAACTCGTGACTTCGATCATTCAGTTCAAGCGATTCACTAGCAAAAACCAGATCAAAATTCATTTTATTGATTTTAAAAAAGCACACAGTGATGGGTGAAACGGAGCTTTTCGAAACACGAATCAGTTAATCATTGGGTCACTAAATGATTCACTGTTTCGAAGCGCTCCGATCGGATCGGGCATCGCGAATCATTTGATTCAGACCGGGACTTCCGGTCCGAACTTGGGTTCGTGAATCTTTTTTGGGAATTTTTTTTTTGTATATGAAATATGGATATTTATTGGTAAACATCATTAATGTTATAAACCTAGCGAGCTAAGCCAGTAGTAGTGCTGAGTGTCGTGTAAACAGCTGAAGAACCGAAAAGCGGAGGAACAGACGAACCGAATCTTTTGAGTGAGTCATTTACACTGGAACCGCTCCGGTTGATTCAAACTCGTGACTTCGATCATTCAGTTCAAGCGATTCACTAGCAAAAACCAGATCAAAATTAATTTTATTGATTTTAAAAAAGCACACAGTGATGGGTGAAACGGAGCTTTTCGAAACACGAATCAGTTAATCATTGGGTCACTAAATGATTCACTGTTTCGAAGCGCTCCGATCGGATCGGGCATCGCGAATCATTTGATTCAGACCGGGACTTCCGAGTGGGTTCGTGAATCTTTTTTGGGAATTTTTTTTTTGTATAACCACAGTTTTACTACAAATACCATAATTAAACTATGGTTAGTGAATTTGTGGTTACCATGGTTTAACTTAGTAACCATGTTTTTTTCACACCTTAAGAAGACACATAGGATGAATATAGAGATGTAATTTTCACTGCTTTAGGATTAACAGAACTTCGGTTAGTTTCCATACAGCCTACTTGTCTAGATCAACTTTGAATAAAAAAAGAGAGGTTTAGAGCCAGATTTTATGTGTATGTGAAATTTAGCTAGCAGGAAACACAAGTTATTTAGTCAAATAATCCAAAGAAAACATCTTCAAAACAGTGTTTTTTTTTGTGGCCAAATGACATTTTCACATACAAACCCTCGTTTTTTCCTCTGTTTTTTTTGTCCTATAGTGTCGCTGTGATGTTCTTCATGATGTGGATGCCTGTTCCTCCTCTTCCTCTTAGAAATGTTATTTGATTATACATGCATGTGCTTTTGTTTTTCATTTCTCATTCATAATGTTGCAAAACTTTGAAATCCTTCGTTTATTGCTTAATAACTTATTGAACCAAGTTTGGGTTTTTAAAATGACTTTTACAAATGTGCCTACTTTGCTTTATAAATGCAGCTTTGCAGCCAGAGTTAATCGAGCACAAAAGCTTTACAACAGCAACAAAAGACACTGATCACATTAAGTCCACCATCTCTCCAGTTAAATCTGTGCGTAACTCAATCCCTCGAGTCCATCTCCTCCTCCTCCTCTCTTGAAGTCGAGCCAAGACTGTCTTTCACATGAGATCCTTACATAAAACCACCCCACTGCGGCCAGGACAAACACAACGCTGCGGGGGGCTCAACTTGAACCCTATTGTAAACATGTGACGTCGAAACGTGGTTATGCATGCCAATGTAAAGCAGAACGATCTGATTTTAATAAGCTCTTACAAAACTAACTTAATGAAGTGGATCAGTTTGATCATACAGTATTTCTGAGGGTCGGTAAGATTTGTTATCTAATGCTCATCAAGGCTGCCTTATTTAATGGAAAATACAGTAAAAACAGCAATCTTGTGAAATATTTTTACAAGTGGAAATGAACCCTCATTGCGTGACTGATTTGTGGATTTATTGATTAATAAGTTGTCATATTTATAATGCAATAAATCATCAGTTCAGAAATGATAAACACAAGATAGGCCTATGTAAGAATAGTCTGTATCCATTATTCATTTAATTCAAAAAAATATGAAAAATAAGAAAATACTGATTAAAGAAAAAGATATTTGAATATTTATTTAATATGAAAAATATGAAAAAGAAATATTTTATGCAATTTTGTTTGTTGTTCGTATTCGCCATTGATTCAGCTTTAAATTATTTCTGGGGGTTCGTAAGATTTTCTCTTATATGCTCACCAAGGCTGCATTTATTTGAATAAAAATACAGCAAAAACAGTAATATTGTGACATATTATTACAATTTAAAATAACTGTTTTCTATGTGAATATCTGTTAAACTGTAATTTATTTCTGTGATCAAAGCTGTATTTTCAGCATCATTACTGCAGTCTTCAGTGTCACATGATCTTCAGAAATCAGTATAATATGCTGATTTGCTGCTCAAAAAACATTTCTGATTATTATCAATGTTGAAAACAATTGAGCTGCTCTAGAGGAGACGCGTGAGATTACTGGACTCTTTTTCTAAATAGGAAAGACTTCAGCAAAAATTTCCATTTGATCTCACTTCCATATAGGAGAAACAATTGAGAAATCAAAGAGATCTTATTTGTGATTTTTCTTTACGGGTCGATTTTTAAGTATCCAAACACTTTTTGATTCCACCGTTCATGCGGATGGATGGAGTTTTTCTGTGCTCCGTTTGACTTCAGTCAACTCTTAAAGCAGGACACTCTGTCTCCACGGCACCCAGGCATCCAATCACTCGTCCAGCTGCAGATTAGTTCAGCAGTGGGGGGTTTGGAGGAGGAGAAAGGCTCCGATGGGAAAGAGGAGAGGGAGGGGGGTCCTGGCTTCAGGAGGGAGGGGTGGGAAAAGAGAATGAGAGCGGAGGAAGGCAGAAACACTGGAGAGAGATAAAGTTGCCTGCAGCTGGAGTTTGAGTCTATCTGAGCGACTGCTGCTTTTCTTCTGCTCACAGGCCACTTGCAGGATACACGGGGACCGGCTGGGAAAAAAGAGGATCTAATCAGCCAAAGAGTGTGCTGAAGAAGGAAAAAAGAGGAGAAGAAGGGAATAGCTGCTCAGATCATGAGAGTGGAC
>NW_015546129.1:58601-66468 GCF_001515605.1 Sinocyclocheilus anshuiensis | reverse complement strand
TAAAAAATATTTTATGTGTAGTCTGTAGTTATTGTGTGACAAAACCAAAATTATGTTTGACAAAACCTCCTTCAATAGTAAAAGCGGTTAAAAAATACAGTAAATAATGTTTTTTTTTTTAAATTCTAAAAATAAAAAAGATGAATAAAACAAATACAATAAAAATACACTTTTTTAAATATTATAAAATTAAAACAAATAAAAGACGTTTTAGGGGTAGTCTGTAGTTATTGTGTGAAAAAAAAAAAAATTATGTTTGACAAAACCTCCTTCAATGGTACAAATGATTCAGAAATAGAGTAAATAATGTTGTTATAATAATAATAATAATAATATAATACATTAAAAATGCTATATATATATATATATATATATATAAAAAATATATATATATAATAATAATAAAATGAAAACAAATTAAAAAAATATTTCTTAGGGGTAGTCCATAGTTATTATCTGACAAAACCAAAATTATATTTGACAAAACATCCTTCAATGGTAAAAAAAAAAATATATATATATTAAATAAAATTAAAACAACTAAAATGCTTTTTTTCTTTTAGGAGTAGTTTGTAGTAATTTTAATTATAAAAAAAAAAAAAAAAAAGCGAGAGAGCAGATAGATATAGAGAGTAATTGAATAATTGCTGCAAGTGATTTTAGCCAAGAGGACAATAGCTCTACTTCTCTGGACAGCTGAAAGTAGAGAGAGATATAAACAAAAGCATTTCAGCCAAGCTGTATAAGAAAAATCCAAATATATGTAATGGTTTAATAAGTTTTGGTGTCGTCTCAAGGCATGACTTCATAATTCATAAATTATGTAAGCGCCAAAAGAACTGAGAGTGTTGGACCTCCTGATCAATTTGAAATCAGTTTAAGTCATTTTATGTCTATATTTGGTATTTCTTAGCAGAGAACATATTGTGAGTGGGATATTCCCATTTCTGTTGGCTTGTAGTGACTCACCCTCATGCTTTTATTTGTAACTGATGTTTAGAGCTAAAATGTTTTTGTTTTCGCAACAAGGGATAAGAAATACCCATAAACCCATAGTCTTTCCAATATGACACATCAGAAGCAAACTTCAGTTCCACTTAAGTTGTCAGACTGCAGACATACAAAGACATATTGAGGCCCAAACAGAATCATCTTACTTATTTAATATGGTTTTTGGGCTGATTTTGGTTGGATTTAAACATAATTAAATGTACTACTCGCTGTATAGCTAAAACTTTATCAAAAGAGTCAAAGTATGTAATAAACAATCCCAAAGTAGGCCTCATTCACATTTAAAAAAATAAATGTAAAAAAGAAATTACAACTGATTTATGTGTAATTCATAAAACTATTTGTATGCAAATTGTCAGATTTCAAAAGGGGTTTGACAAATTATTAACACAGAATTTTTTTCTCATATTTCATGAATGAAGCCCCAAGTCGAAACCTTTGTGAATGATGAGGTTTTTTATTTAATTTTGGCTATCAGTTCTGAGTAATTGCCAGAGCCGAGTGTGTGTGTGTAACAAAGGATTCTGGGTAGGAGCATTTGAATGCAGGCCTGTTTGATAGGGTGAGTTGTTTGGCTCTGGTCTGTGACTAATGGCTTACTCTAAATGACTCTAATAAATAGTCACGACTCATGAGGTCAAAGGATGAGTTCAGGGAAGAAAAACTGCAATTGAGTGAGCCAAGGAGGACATTTTTCTGCTTTGTCTGCTTTGTTTATTGGTGGTTTATTGGTTTTTAGTGATGCGTACCTGTAGAAAACACTTCTGGAGTTGTTTTTTTAGCATGTTGCTAGGGTGTTGCTAAGGTGAACTGGGTGGTTGCTAGGGTGTTCTGGATGCTAAGTGGTTGTTTAATGGCCTAAGTGAAAAGCATCCATCTTCAAGTGGTTTTTAGCATGCTCTTATACAGTTACTAAGGTGCTCTGAATGGTTGCGAGGCTGTTGCTATGGGGTTGCTAGGGTGTTCTGAATGGTTGCTAGGGCATTGCTATGTGGATTGTAGGGTGTTCTGGTAGCTAAGTGGATGTTTAATGGCTGGGTACAGGATCTAACAGGCATGTTGTTGGTTTAGATGCAGTGATAAGTTTATTTAGCTCTTCCTGTCCTTCCTGGCCTAAGTGAAAAGCGTCCATCCTCAAGTGGTTTTTAGCATACTTGCTAAACAATTGCTGTATACAGTTGCTAGGGTGTTCTGGGTGATTGCTTGGCTGATGCTATGGGCTTGCCTGGGTGTTCTAGTTGGTTGCTAGGTGGATGCTAGGGTGTTCTGGGTGGTTGCTAGGGCATTGCTAGGTGGATGCTAGGGTGTTCTGGGTGGTTGCTAGGGTGTTATCCTCTATGTTTTTTTTAGCATGTTGCTAAGGTGTTCTGGGTGATTGCTTGGCTGCTGCTATGTGGTTGCTAGGGTGTTCTGAATGGTTGCTAGGGCATTGCTAGGTGGATTGTAGGCTGTTGTGGTTGCTAAATGGATGGTAAGTGGTTTTTAGCATGTTGCTATACAGTTGCTAGGGTGTTCTGGGTGATTGCTTGGGCATTGCTAGGTGGATGCAGGGGTGTTCTGGGTGGTTTCTATGGTGTTATACAGTTGTCAGGGTGTTATAAGTGGTTGCTAGGTGGATGCTAGGGTGTTCTGAGGGGTTGCTAGTCTGTTGCTAAGTGGTTGCTAGGGTATTCTGGTTGCTAAGTGGATGTTTAATGGCCTAAGTGAAAAGCGTCCATCCTCTAGTGGTTCTTAGCATGTTGCTATAAAGTTGCTAGGGTGTTCTGGGGGATTGCTTGGCTGTTGCCAGGGTGTTCTGGATGGTTGCTAGGGCATTGCTAGGTGGATACTAGGATGTTCTGGGTGGTTTCTAGGGAATTGCTAGATGGATGCTAGTGTGTTCTGGGTTGTTGCTAGGGTGTTCTGGTTGCTGAGTGGTTGTTTTTATTTACCTAAGTGAAAAGAGTCCATCCTTAAGTGGTTTTTAGTATGGATGCTAGGGTGTTCTGTGTGGTTGTTAGGGAGTTCTGGATGGTTACTAGGGTGTTCTGGATGGTTATTAATTAAGTGGTTGTTTATTGGCCTAAGTTAAAAGCGTCCACCCTCAAGTCTCTGTTCTCTTCTAGTCTCTGGATATTGCTTGAGCTCCTCCTTCAATATAAGATTTTTTTCACCTGTTATATCATCCACCAGGTTAAAATAGTTAGTCTGATCACTTAGTAAAGTAACAGCACACCTCTCCTCAACAAGACACATTATTTGAGGAATCATTAGTGTCAGGAGCACAAACTGAAATTTTGTTTTGCGGTTTGTTAATCTCTCTAACTATAAGAATGAGCATTAGGATGAGTGATGCTTGACTTTGTGTGTCTGTGTTGGTGAGTATGTGAGCTTTGCATTTTTAGGCTGACAGTCATTGTGTGTGACATGTGGTAACAGACATCTGTCTCTATTGTACTGTATTTGCAGAAGCTTCATACAGATGTAAGTGCATCCTGCGACAGGCCAGATGCTTCATTCTAAGCATGATGTCTTTCTGTCAGCAACACCCTACTAGCTTATAACATTAGTGCAACATTTGGGAATGTTTCCTTACTGCCATTATGACCTGAGCTCCGCTGAACCGCCGCCGACTGTCTCCACGGCAACAGCTGTAGAATGCGCCCTGCGGTGCGTGTGAGGGAATTCTGGCTGCTCAGGATTCCGTGAGCTCCGGGGCTTTGTGTTGGAGTTTAAGGGAACGGACCACAGATGCTGTGATTACTGACCTCCACCCCTTATCCTCCTTCCTGTCTTTCTCCTCTGTAACCCTTCTTCTTTTATAACTCTTGAGATTCCAGCCCCCACTCTTTAAGAAGCCGTGCCTGCAAGCTGTCGCTCCAATGCCATCTACGTCAAGGTTCAGTGGTTTTTGTAGCACTCAAGAAGAGAAATACAGAGCAGACTTCAAGGTTGTAACAGCTAGATGAAGGGTTTCAGGAGCTTTTCCAGTAAGTGTTTAGCCAAATGCACCACCAGTTTGAAGGTAGAGTTCACCTAAAAATGGAAGTTGTGTCGTTGTTTACTCATCCTAATGCTATTCCAAGTTTTTAAGAATATTACAGTGACCACAGTCTGCTAAGCTACAAAATGACAAAGATAGTCCACTATATTCCAAGCCCTCTGAAGTTGTATGCTAACTTTGTGTGAGGAACAGTCCAAAGTTTAAGTTGTTAATGGCCAATCTACAGATTAGGACATGTGATTCGTGCAAAGGCAAGGGACGAGATGTGGAAGTGTCATAGAGTTTGAAGATGACAGGGAGGAACAAGAAGGAAATAAAAAGGATAATGTGGGTGAGGCTGAGTAAAACAATCCATTCTTCCCCATCTGGAATGTGGGAAGTTTCTTCTTCCTCCCCTAGCGTGGGTGGTTTAAAATACCTCTTTACCTTCTAAAACACTTTAATACTGCCTTCTTTCCTTCTCTCGCTCGCTCTTTCGCTGCTTTGCACACATCCAATCTGCAACCAATTACAGCTCTTCGGAACCAGCAAACCATCCAAGATCCTTTCATATGACTTGCGTCAACGTTCACCAATTCATTGAACTCTTGGAATTAGTTACTGCATTTCTTACTGCTCAAGCATTGTCATGCAACACTCAAGTCTTTCAACTTTGCACCCTCTTCGCTATCAGCTTTTAAAAAGGGAGGACTCTACAGTATTTTGGTGCTAATTTGTTGATCATTTGGTAGAATCTATTCAAGTTTGACAGATGCCAACTTGGACAGGTTGTGTAACATGCCTCCATTCTTAAAAACAATGAACAAACTACTCAAAGTGCAAGGAAATAAGACCCAGAATTAACAGATTTGGTATTGGGTGACTACTTGATGTCTAATGTAAAATGTGGTTTCTAATGGAACACCAGTTGAGATCCTCTTCTGTTGAAAGACATATAAATTAATGGCTTGTAATTGCTTGGATGTGAGTACGTTAGAACTCAATCTAACCTGTTTGGCACACCAAACCTGCCATGTTTGCTTAAATGGAAGGGTATCATTAAGTCATTTGTTTTACATTCAACGTGACTGACAAGTTCATGTTTTTCCTCCACTTGTTGCCTGAGCATCAAAGCTCTTTTTACCTGTCAGAGATGTTTCAGGTAATGCGAGTTATGCAATTTGTCCATCTGTGCAGGTGGAGACACACCTGGCTGAGATTTTGCACGATGCTTTAGTTGTTACAGTCGCGCTCAAACACACTGCCTGGTATGTACATGCACAGCCTTGATAACTAATCCTGTATCAGGTTCTCACTTCAGAAGAATACCCTTTCTGCAAATCTACTTTTTTTTGTTGAGGGGAAACATCTTGTTTGAGTCCTTAGAATGACATGGTCATGTCTAGACGGTACCTTTGTTGTGCAGAAAGTCTTGGGAGATTCACATGCAAATTCTTATTATATTGTTTTTATGTGGAGACCTGCAGCAACCCTAACTCTGGCCTTAAGGTTTGTTGCAGCAAATGCGAATATCAAGAGTTTCACAATGAGTTTTACCTTTTAGACACGACTTATTTCAGGACCTTGTAGAAGGTAAGATGTTTGTGTTGGGAATGTTGCAGCGGAACATTAGCAAATTGTAACTGGAGGCAAAGTTGCGGAAAAAATTGGCAGGAGTGGTTTGGATAACTGATCTCATACTAACCAACTTGGCTCTCAAAGAGCATTCTGTGAAATGTGCACAAACCCTTTTTGAATACTAATGCCTGTCCTTCCACGCCAGGGAACAATCCTACCCTGAAAATCATGGAAATATTTGAGCTCTAACACCTGGTGATGCATTAAAGCTTATGTTTGCAGAGGAACATGCAGTTTCCCAGTTTCTAGATCTTCTGGAGTTCTTGTATTACAAGGGAAAACCACAGAATTTCCGAAGACTGTTCTTTTTCTGGGAGTCATGTGGCTGAGCTTCTGTTTTTGTCCCTGTCTGTTGAAAAACTTGTATCTTTAAACTTGGAAAATTTCATAGGAAGGATGAGGTCATTGAGAGGTCATCATGTTTGGTCCGATCATGATGAGACAATGCATTTTAACAGAATGTCTTTCTCTCCCAGAGCTGTGAAGTATCTTGAGAATGCAGAATGAAGATAGAGATGACTTTTGGTGGCCGTGGTTTTTGGAAGATTTAGAATCTTTACCAAGAGTCCGCTTGAAATGAATATCCATTTCAGTAAAATACAGTAGAAGTGTTCCATTTCTGGCTGATCTGAATGCAGTTGTCTCAGTCTCCAAAAGGAATTACAATACTAATCTTTGATCTAGGTGGTAGTCCTCGATCAGTGCAACTCATGGTGGCCCCCATGCTCACATAACGCAACTTTTTCTCTGCTCTTGGTTGACTCGAAGCCAGATCTCCAGATACACTTCCTGTTTTCCCTCACGCTTATGTGGTTCTGCCTGACCATTCCCACTGGCCCTACGCGCCTCAGCGCAGACAGATTCCTACAATTCCCTGCGCTATTCCCATCGGAGCACTGCGTGGCGAGAGCTTGGGAAAGTCCTCTTCCGGAGTCAACGATTTACCAAGCAACAGAGCATTTTGTTTCTCTCTCCTCCTCTCCTCTCTCTTCCCCTTCATTTTTTTGCCCTCAGCTCACTCTCAAAATCAACATTTCCAGAGTGAATGTAAACCAAACCGCCAGAGTGATGGAGTCTAAATGAAGGTCTGAAAGTTTTCACGACCTTCAGTAACATTCCTAAGAAACGCATACATTGGGTTTCCTCTTCAGATCAAAATCAGATGGGCTCCTCCATGATTTGTGCCTTAAAGGATATTTATTGCGACATCTTTAATATATAATTTTTCTTCTTCTAGACAGGAGCAACAATGGAGACTCCTCTGGTTTTTAGAGTCTCAAACTCTTCTCAGCTTTGCCAAGCTACTAAAATCTGTAACTTAAACACTGAAACACTGACGCATAACTCAAATCTTTTGGTCTTAAGTCATATGGAGATCTCTGACATTTCATTGCAGGCTTCTTGGCAATCCTGATCACAGTTTGAGACATTGCAATCTCTCTTGAGTCTTTAGAGGAGACATGTGTGAGATAACTGGGGTCTTTTTTAAGAGAAACAGAAAAGTGAAAGTCACTTTGCTGACTAGGAGGAACAGTTAAGACATTAAAGAGATCTCATTGGTGATATTTCTTTCCTGGGGGAATATGATCAAACCGACTCACTGACTTATATTATATCAACATTTGATTGCAGACTATAATATCTTGGCAAATCTGAGCACATCATAAGACATTGTTGAGATCTCTTTTAAAACCCCAGCGAATACACATGTGAGATTACTTGGGTCTCCCTTCCTGTGTTATCTGTCCGAGATGTCGCCCCTTAACTAACTCATGCATAACAAGAAAATAACATTTTGTCATGCCGTTTTCTCCCTTGAGGTCTACGGGGCCTAAAGTGTTGCGTGGTTGGTCATGTGGTTCTGTCTTAAAACCATAATTACCGCTTCCACGGTTTCACTGTGCTCATTTGACCCAAGCATATGTAAACAGCCATCATCATCCTCCACGTCCCGGAAGAATATCATTAACAATAATTAATTTGAACGTTATTGTAATGTTTAACAATTCCGACACCACAACATTATATTATATTTGGAATATTATATAGATTATATTTGGAAGGCACTGATAGCCCTGTTGAAAAAACCAGCATATGCTGGTTAGGTATGTTTTGAAGCATGGCAGCTGGTTTGATCTGGTTTAAGCTGGTCCTGAGCTGGAGCTAGTTGCTTAGGACCAGCTTAAGACCAGCACATGACCATCTTAAACCAGCTTATGACCAACTAAGGACCAGCTCAAACCAGCTGCCATGCTT
>NW_015546129.1:58376-58577 GCF_001515605.1 Sinocyclocheilus anshuiensis | reverse complement strand
CTGTCTCATTCTGTGGCCGGCCTAGAATTGTTCCTGTCTGAAGCTTTTCCTCTCCCACAGAGGATTACAATGCAGAGCAGTAAATGTAATATGTAGTGCCCCAGTCTCTCTGTGAGATGTATGTCCAACATAGAAATACATTTGTCATTTTTTAAAAAGGAACATGTGATTAAAAACTGGGGAAAGGGTGGTGATTTACCT
>NW_015546129.1:54252-58361 GCF_001515605.1 Sinocyclocheilus anshuiensis | reverse complement strand
CTGTGTGGTTACTAGTATGTTTTGGGATGGTTGCTATGTTGTTGCTGAGTAGTTGCCAGTGTGTTGTTAGGGTTTAAAGGGTTGTTTCCATGGCATTGTTGGTTTTAAGATGTTAGTTTTTGTTTAAGGTTTAAGATTTTCAGGGTGTTTTGGGGGGTTGCCATGACGTTGCTAGGGTGTTATGGGTGGTTGCCAAGGCATTGATATTGGTTATTAAAAACTGGGGAAAGGTTGGTGATTTACCTGAGGAAATGCCACTGCTATGATGCAAGAAAATTAGGGGAGGTTACCAGGGTGTTGCTCTGTGGTTGTTAATGTTGTCAGTACAATGCTGTGTGGTTACTAGTTTGTATTGGGTGGTTTCTATGCAGTTGCTAGGTGGTTGCCAGGGTGTTGTTAGGGTTTAATGCTGGGGTGTCAATAGTGGTTGCAGTTGCTAGTGTGATTTGGATGGTTGCTATGCTGTTACTAGGTGGTTTCTAGTGTCTAATGAGTGGTTGCCAGGCTGTTGTTAGGGTTTAATGTGCTGTTGCCGGGCTGTTGTTGTGGAGTTATGGTTGATCGCTAGGTTGTTGCTATGTGGCTGCTAACGTTTTCAGCACATTGCTGTGTTTGGGATGGTTGTTGTTTTGTTGCTGAGTGGTTCCCAGGGTGTTGTTAGGGTGTAATGGGTTGTTTCAATGGCGTTGCTAGGGTGTTATGGGTGGTTGGTTATGTATAATGTGTTGTTATATGTTTAAGGTTTGCAGCATAATTCTAAGTGGTTTCCAGGGTGTTATGGGTGGTTGCCAAGGCATTGCTATGTGGTTGTTAGGGTTTTTTGTGGATGCTATGGAATCTCCGCAGATTTCTGCATAAAATATATTCATATATTTAAACTATTTCTAAATATTTTGGTTAATTTGCTATACTTTCAGCTACCATTAAGAACTTAGTGCTCTCTGCGTCATTTAACACATTTTACCTTAAAAAGACCCTGGAAAACGGCTTCCTTTTGAAACAGGAAGTTTGTTGGGACATATACAGTGGGTTGTCTGTTTAGTTTTTGTTTTGTTTTGTTTAAGGCACAAAAATCACATTTTCTTGGGGTCTTTGAAATTCTTTTCACAGAACTCTGCAAGTTTTTACCCCAAAACCAGTGCAAACAAACAGATGTTTGCAGATTCATGCTCATGCTGTTTCACTAAGTTCCTGAAGGTTGTTTTTGTCACTGTCTTGCTTCCTTAATTAGCAAGTATCTGAGTTATTTGGCAGATTTACTGAGTCTGTTCCGGTTTGTGTCAGCAGAATCTAAACCTACAAACAGGAAAGACAGAGAATGAAGAGTAAACGTGTTTGCGCTTTGGCTTCGGACTCTCAATATCAGTGACGGCCAAGCTGTCCTCTCTCTGTGGAAATCACACATCTATCTCGCTGTTTCTGAGAAGTGCAGAGAGCATGATGTCATCGGTTTGAGGGTCCTCAGGGCCGCAGCCGAGTGAACGTTTTATGAGAACCAGCTGTGAGGAGGAGGAGAAACACAGAGTTAAAGCTGGCTCTCCTCAACATCTCGGTCACTGGAGTGCTGAACACCAGCGTTCGGCGCAGATACGTGACACATCACAGACTGAAAAACATTCCATTAAGAGCGATTTCATCACTGCACTACATGCAAAACATAAAACCATAAAAATCTGTCATTATTTATTAATCCTCATGTTGTTCCAGATGACTTTCATTCTTCTGTGGAACACAAAATAGTACATTTTAATTATGCACTGGTCACTCTTTTACATGCATTAAAGGTAGACTGAAGCTTTCAAAACTTTGCAAAAGCATAAGAAGAGTCATATGCAATGCGTTTATAATGCTTTTTTTGTCTGTTGTAGCTCAACATCCACTCATGAAAAACAGCTTCTCAAACATTCAGCTTTACATCTCATTTTGTCTTCTTCTGAAGAAAGCAAGTCATGAAGGTTTGGATGGAACAACGTGAGAGTGAGTGAATGATGACAGTTCAAGTGTATTTTTGAACACGATCCCTTTCATTGAACACTAAGACCTGTATTTGTAAGTTACCATGCAAGATTCTGGTATGCTCCCGCTGATGTCACGTAGGAAAACTGCGGATTTGACCTGCCCTTTGTGAATCTGACCCTTTGTTTGCATGTGTGTGTTCATGAATACATGCTGCATGTCCCATATGAAACCCTCCTACAATTCGGCTCCGCTGCAGGGTTTGGCTCACTAGGCTTGATCAGAGCGAGAGAGAATGACAGAGAAAAAAAAAAGATAAGATTTATAGCTAAACGCAAATGGTCTTCTATTTGCACTAGGTCGCCTCACACACACTCACATTTTACACTAATATAATGCTGTTATGTACAATAAATGTGACGAATCTACATTCTTTTGCTGAATCCAAGGGGATTTGAATAACTTGGAAGTTGGGATTATTAACTTCCCAACTTCCAAGTTATTAAAATCCACTTGGATTCAGCAAAAGAATACAACACAAACTCCTCACACTGCTCCACACACAAACACTCATACTTGTGCCAACTTCCCGTTAGCTTCTATTGTTCTTAATTCAAGTTAATTATTAGTGTTTTCAAAAAACCACGTGCATTTCTTTTTGCAGTTAACAAATTTTCCAGCTTTGCAGTCTTTTGAAGGATTTTATTGCATCATCATTTTGACTCCATACTGACACATTTCAGAATGCAATGATGTACAGAAAAGTTAAAAAGCCTTTGCATTCACATACACGCGTTGTCAGGGATTCATCACAGTCACTTCAGTCACCATCCAGGATAATTATCCGATTGTGTTGTGTTGACACTCACCTGCCTTTACCTCACCCGTTCCATTCTTCTGCTAACTAAGTCAATAAACCATCCTGTTTTGCACTTACCTGTTGTGTCTGGCCTTGCTTTGTGACACGCGTAGAATACAGAATTATAATGATTAATTTTGCAAGGGGATTGATTCATTTAAAAGAGTCATTTTAAATTTAATCAGGTTAAATTTGTATAATAAAAATAGTAATAATCATCATTATTTCTATCATTATTATTGTTAATAAATACTATTTAAATTTTATTATTTTTTTTTATTTAAAATTGCAATTACTATTTATTTTATTTTTCACATTATTCACAGCCCTTACAGACACTTTTTGGCATTTTGAGATTTTAATTAAGACATTATTTGTGCATTTCTAAACATTTTGGTTGGTTTAATAGTTCATAAGTGTAACAAAACAAGCACACAAACCATCTGTAACTGACATGTTTACTCTGCAGCAGTTATCGCACACACTAAAAGCTTTTCTGGTCTGCCGGAAAGAACCTTTTTCTGCATTCTTTAACTTAATAAGCGCAGATTGTGTCCGCTCTTCCTCTGTATCTGCTCTGTGTGTCTCTGGAATGATAAAGATCTGCTGTTTGGGGCTGTTAGTCGCTTGCATAACATTACTGATGGGTTCTGATGACCTTCACCATCCTTCACTCATATGATCTCCTAATAGCATTGTATACTAAGAATCTAAGTGTCTTAAATATTTGTCAGTACTGCATGTCCCTCAGAAGTGACCTCTGATATTTCAAATGCTTCTCCTGAGAAAGAGACCCCAGGAATCTCGTGTGTCTGTTTGATTTAATCCTGTTTCTGTTCAGAATAATGAACTTCCTGTCATCCAATCAGCTGAAGGGCATCAGGTCAGGGGGACGGACAAGTAAGGGGTCAAAACGTCCTTCAGGTTATATGGAGTTTTTTATTGGCCAGGAACAGATGGCTCACTTTCTCCATGTCACGCTTTATCTCACTGGGGTCACGTTTAACAATAGTGAAGAGAACAAAGACACTGAAAAGACCCTAAAATTAAGGTTATAAACAGCAACTGTCAGATTTACTGTTTGTGGCTATCAGGACGAGTTGGTTTTTAGTGGCGTGTACTAAGTTTCTATTGTTCATACTTAAGGTCAGTGATCTGAACAAACACCTAATCTCTTCAAATCATATAGCTTGTTCATGCAGATGTAAAACAATGTTTAAATGCTATTTAACACCTGCTTATGACCTGCTATAAATTATTGCTCTACATTTTACACCATGCTCAAACTTTGGCT
>NW_015546129.1:35496-54084 GCF_001515605.1 Sinocyclocheilus anshuiensis | reverse complement strand
GAAAAAGAGAGCAAACTAAAAAAAGATAGAAGCAAAAGAAAGATAGCTGGACTGATGAATAGATTTTTTTTTCTTGTTTGGGAAATTTAGACCCGTACCATGGTAATACTTTGTTTTTATAGATATAAGCTAATGCCCTAAGGGAGGCTATCCATGTACCATATAATAATAATAATAATAATAATAATAATAATGATACATTTACATAATAAAAGTTAATTTAAATAATTTAATTTAAATGATTTTGTTTTAATAATAATGATAATGATAATAATAATAATAGTAATAATAATAATAATAATAATAATAATAATAATAAGTTTACATAATATTAATTTTATTTGTATTTTATTCATTTATTTTATCCTATGTGGGAAATTTAGACATGTGCCATGGTAATACTTTGTCTATCAGAGTACCATGTAATATAATAATAATAATAATTTAAATTATTTTGTTTTGACGTCTAGTGATGAAGTGCAGCGTCACTCTGGCTTGTGCCTGTGCATATATATAATTTTAGTTTTTGCTTTTTTCTACTTTATTTTAATTATTAATTTTAATTTACAGTTTTATTCAGTTATTTTATCCTATGTGGGAAATTTAGACATGTGCATGGCAATACTTTGTTTTATAGATAAACGATAAGACCCTTAATGTAGGATATCTATCAGATTACCATTAATATTAATATTAAATCCAATTGAACGTTAATGATTTTGTTTTATGTCATTTTTATATATATTTATTTTATTATACTTTAATCTCCTCTGGCAGTCAGGTCTTCTGCAGTTTAATGACAGCAGTTTTAGATGGTTATATTAAATGCTAATCAAAATAAGAGGGCTCACCACACCAAAGTGTGAAACTCCACAGCACAACAACGCTCTCATTATTGCTCTTGGCCGACACTCAGAAAAACAGGTGATGATGCCAAGGAATACTCGCCCACAGATAGATCTACACACTGAGTACCACTGGAGCCCAATGACACACCAGAGGCCTAATCGCCGACGCAAGGCAATGTGGAAGTCTCGAAATAGCACAATTTGGTAACCTTTACGTCATCTGAACTGGAGAGGAAGGTTTTTACGGCCGGCTCCAGTGGTGGCAGAATGCTGGGAATGTGGGTTAATCGTTGAGCTCTTGCACATGTGGAATGGCGCTCGCCGAACATGGAAACAGATGGGGTTCGTTTATGTTGCACCCCCGCTTGTGTCCCGTGGACATTGTCATACTTCCGTTTGGCAGAACAAAAAGAACAGACGCACACGTACACGCTCGACAATCCTCTCCAAATGTGCTGGTTAAGTGGTAACACCTGTGGCGAGGGTCCAGATTGCTTGAAAACAGACCTGACTGCTTAGCAAGTTCTTTACTGGGTGGTTGATAATTACTGGCTCCTTTTAAAACACAGAGCAGAGAGAATTAAGAGGTCGCAGGTCACATCAAGTCAAGAATCCTTGTTTTTTTCCCATTTTTCTTGTCTGTTTGGTCTCCTTCTTTTGAATATTTTGAACCTGTAGTATTACACACATGATTTTAAGGGGTAACAGGGCAGGACACTGTTACACTGAAGCTTAGTATTCCGTCTTAACCATTTGTTCAGATCACTAACCCTTACTATAAGCAACAGTAATAATGATGATTACCTAAATGAAGCAAAATAGGGATTGTTTGCTTCAGATGTGTATCTTTATGTAACTACAGTAACTCTCCGACTATAGTATTTTGTGTTTGGGTTGTGAGTCATTCAGCCTCCAGGGCTGAGTCCACTCCTGTGTCATGAGGATTTTGCTGTTTGATTAACAGATGACTGTTGTAAATGTCCAGTATTTCTTAACCACATGGAATGTGAAAAATATTGTCGTATCAGATGCTAAAACCATGCTGCTTCGATGTTTACTATGGTGTTTAATGAATGCCGTATTCATATAGCATGATATGTGCATGATCATTTTAAAGAATACCTTGATAGTACAATTGCATATGTCCATTAAACCATGGTTTTACTATGATAATTGTTAAAAAAATGTATATTTATGTCTAAATTTATGTTTGTGTGTGTAGGATGCCGTCTGCTAGCACCATGACTGGCGGGAGAGCACTGCTGCTCTGTACAAACACAGAGGACTGCATCTACCAATCAGCAAACGGGTATGTACAACTAAGTGACTGAGTCTCCTTTAATTTCCCGCTAATTTGTTGTTTTACGCATGTAATTTCTGCAGCCCTAGTGTTTCAACAACTGACAAGGTCTGTGTCCTACTATAGATGTTATTACCTAATGTAGGTCTAATATAGGTGGTATTCCAGCAATTTCTTTACTGTTTCAGTAAACAACACTGTTTCAGTGTTTCAGTTTCAGTACTCATCATAGGATGACTTGCTTATGTTGAAGTGTTTCTATTTATAAGTTGCTTTGGATGAAAACGTCTGCTAAATTAATAGCCTAGATGTTTTTGTAAGTTCATAAGAACTTTTAGTCCATGCTTAAGAAGTTTCCCGGCAAACAGACTGTGCCACATCCCTCATTCACTATGGTATTAAAACTAAACCTGTCCAGTAACGTTAACACTGATAGACTTCATAAACATCCGCAGGTGGGATATTAAGGATGATTTTGGGACAAGCCTAACTGTGAAAGTTATTTTTACTGAAAGCTAATTAAACTCCTGGCACTGCCAACCCTTGGTGGGTTGGAATGCCACATTGTGTTAGTACAAGCTTTAAAACCTGCAGAAAAATGGGCGAAATGAGTGAGCTCATTTTAATGAAGTCTTGTCGGTAAAGTGAGTATCTTCAGCCAGATCCTGAGCAAACATGGTCAAAGCAGAGAGAGCTCTGCTATCATCAAATGCTATTTCTTCGGCTTACGATGTCCTTAACCCTGTTAGCTCATCTTGATGAGGAGACTTTGGCTTTTATCCTTGCTGATGATGGATGATGTACTATCCAAGAGTTTGAGCAGGCCTATTCCTAAAGGCAACGAGAAAGATCAATCACATATTTTGTCCTACACACTCGTTATTTTCCTCTTTCCTAACTCCTCTCACCCCCTGTCTCTCCCTCGTTCCCTATTTCTCTCGCTTCTTTTCTTCGGATTTTTGGAGCTTGACCTACTTTTTTCTCTTGGCAGCCTTGAGCTTCATGAAATGAGATACATTAGCCAGAAAGAATGAAAAAAAAGAACATGCCAAAAGAAAGTTGTTGAAAGCTTATTTGAATTTTCTGAGAGCCAATAGTTTGTATTTGAAAAGTGGAATCACTGTTTGGAGGCATACTGGGGAAGATATTCTCCTCTGAAACTCTGTGAAGCTTAGCATACACACAAAGTTTGTAGATTCACATTTCCTCTGTTTGTTTGTTGGCGCAGTGTCATTGGATGGAATCCAAAGATGTGTTTATGAGCCAGTTAATGAAAGAAAAATGCACGACTGTCACTTGAACTTTGCCCTATTGGTGGAAACTCGTTTGGTCAAACATTCACAGAGGAGTTTTGTTTTCAGGTGGACTTGAGGCAAAATCATAACCTTCAATTCGATTTGCTGATGGTGATTCACTTGTGCAGTGAAAGGCTTGGGTTTTCTGTCCACAGAGGAAAGAAACAAACTGCCTGCAAGTCCATTTGCATCTCATTTGAATGTTATATTTAAAAAGTCATTTTAATTAATTGTACCATTAAAAGTCTAGACAACGCAATTAATACCAATGTGGAAACTTTGAACACTTTTGGTTCATGCTGAATACTGACTGTAATTTGGTGGTTGTGTGAGATTAGTTGGTAATTGGTAATTCTGAAAATGTCATTTTGAATGAACGATGCTTTGAAATGTGAACTTTAAATGCACAGACTCTATAATTGCTATCTAATCACTTAATGAGTGTCAGACACTCTTGATGTCTTTAGCATCTTTCCTGTGGTCTCTTCAGGCTCCACTGCTGCGGATTGAAGCTTGACCAGGCCCAATCTGTGGTGCTTCAGCGGTCAGACCTGTGTGGGGTCAGGGACAGTCTCTCGTCTCTGAGCAACCTCAACCGAAGCCCAGGAGACACCATCATGCTCGCCCACAAGAGTCCCTCCAATCCTCGGCCCATTGAAAATGGTCTGGGAGGTTGCAGCAAGTCTCCCAAGACTCCCTTAGGACTTAAAAGCACTGCCAGCATTCGGGACAAGATATCCCAATGGGAAGGTAAAACAGAGACCACCGGGTCAAACACCCAAACAGCGGGACTGAAGGAGACTGAAAGTGGAAAGAAGAAGTTACAGCCGGAAGTGCAAAGGAAAGACAGTAAGCGACTTTCCAACTGGGAGAGACAGAACTGTGGCAAAGAGAACGGTAGTAAGTTTGGAGAACCTTTGCACATTTCTGAGGGACTTGTGAAGGAAAAGGAATGGATTTTGGACAAAGGCCCATTGGGGAGAACAACAGAAACTGGTCAGGACAAAAAGTTGGTGTTGACGCACATTAAAAAACTTGAGCAAGCGATGAAGGAGACTCCTTCCAAATCATCCTTGTCTATGCCAGGCAATTACTTCTGCCCAGCTTCCAAAGAGGAGCAGGAAGAAGCAGAGAAGAGGGCAGCAGAGCCAATCTTTGGGACTGTGGATGTTGTGAGATCCGGCAGCCGTATTCGAAGTCAGGACTCCGAGAACGTCTACAGTGAACCTGGAGCTCCTTCCATTAACCCTTTGCCAAAACCCCAAAGAACATTTCAACACCACACGCAGACAAACAACCCTGCGGCCAATCACGGTTTCGTCAAGGGTAAACGAAATCTTCCCCCTTTACCTTCCATACCTCCCCCACCCCTTCCATCCTGTCCTCCACCACAAGGGGCCTGTAGAAGACCTTCCGGACGAGCTCGAGACACTAATAACAGGTAAGAAGACTGATATTTGATGCCAGTGTCACTTTAAGAATGAGCTGAAGGACTGGATTGCATCTGGTGCATTTGTACCTCACTTGGGTATCTAACCAATAACAAAGTCCTTTTAGTAAGCAAGCCAGTCTACTTGGTGGCCATCTTTGTGTCGTCTCTAGGCACCTACATTCAGTTTTGCACAACTGGTACAACTCCTATCTATTTGAAATGGAAGCACTGAATACTCCAAAAGTGTTGGCCAAGTCACCAATATAGTTCGACCAAAATGGTATCATGTCAAGTCATCTCAAGTCAAGCTAAATCAATCATGTGCGTAGAGACCAGGCAATGCCTTTGCCAATTTTCAAGTAGCTTGTCTACTCCTTCCCTTACGAAAAAGAAGTTTATTCAAGTGTGCTATTAGTATACTTCTTTTGAACTAAAGAATAGGAAAGTATACTTTTAGTCTACTTTTTATGTACTTCTCAGAAATGGGCTTTATGTACTTCTCAGAAATATACTTAAAATGACATTTAAGTATACTTGGCTTATAGCCTACTTAGAAAAAGTCTAAATATATTTGAGCTATACTTGTGTTCCTAGAATCTGTGTTTTCATTGTTATACTGTAGGGGGCGCTAGTACACATTTTTTGTACAGAATTTCCAAAAAACACAAGTGAAGAAGAAACCGAAACAACAGATGCTTCCACATGTAATCTAACACGATCATCAGACATAAAACAGCATCAAAACTGTGTAAAGTTGATGTTATGTCGACCAATGAAGAGGTAATAATGACTGTCAAGCTTTGGGGTGTTGATCGACTCTATCTACATTTTGATTATCGTTCTGAATCCAATTCATATTATTTTTTCAGCTTTTTGTTCAAAATGTTGTTTATTTTTATTTTATTTTTTTATTATTATTTATGAAACTTACCCACATTCAAGTGTTTAAAAAAAGAATGCATGAAGCTAGAATAAAATGTTTTTGTTTACAAGCAGATACCCTGTTCTTTCTTTTGGTGTTTTGTATGTTCAGATATTTATATAACAAAATATATACAAATTAATATCTAAATAGGGACATAGTAGTATACTTAAAGTATGATGTAAAGTTCACTTAAAGAAAACTTACGAGTATACTTGCAGTATAAAACTACTAAACTAGTAGTTTACTAAGACTATACTTCAAAGTGTACTAAAAATGCTACTACAAGTATTTAATTAGAAAACTATCAGTATTCATATAAGTTCACTTTTAGTATAGTTGCAGTACAAGCTAAAAATATTGTTGTAAACTAGTTGTGTACTTAAAGTTTACTACTGTTATACTTAAAGTATACTTAAAAGTATACTTTTATATATAAGAAAGTGGGCCAATTTAGTCCCAAGGAGTATTGAAATAGTACACTTAGAAGTATACTACTAGTACACTGATATTTGTATACTTACTACATAAAGTATACTTAAAATATACTTGAACTTTACTTAAGTATACTTAATAAAATAAACTTGAAGTATACTACTTTTTGGTAAGGGTTATACTATCTCAGCCTAATGTGAGGGCTAATTTTAAGACTATTTTAAGCTAATTTTTATTTTTATTTTCAGTGAATCATCAGTAGTGTCTTTCTTCAATCCACCTTCCATAGTTTTTGATGTATTACTTTGGAAGCTTAATAGATCCATACAGTGAATTTGTCAGGATTTAAAAACCTGTAATTCCTCATCTCATATTGCTGTCTGTGGTACAACTATTCCATACGTAAACATGCTCGCTGGAGAAACGGCTTGTGGACTGAAAGAACCCCACAAATTTAGTAGCCTGCCATTTGATTTTTATGTCACACTAATAAATCTTTTGAAACCAAGACTCCCCTAAAGGATTACTGTCCTCAGTCTTTATGGGGATGCTGTTTTAATGGTAGTATTTATCAGTCTAGCCCATCTTTGAAAAAACGTTTTTAACTTTCGGTATTGTGATGCAATCTTAATCTTGTGGCCTCTCTATGTGGAGGGGGTCTGTTTTTAATCTAAGATTATGCCAAAATCCAATCATGTAAGTCTTGTTGTTCCAGTGGACCTTCAGTTCTTCAATTTCCTGTGGACTTAATTGGTTCCTTCTTGGTCTTTCTCATTCTCTTAATGAAGTTTTATTTGTATTTGTTGATTCTGCAGGAAGTCCTACGAGTTTGAAGATCTTCTACAGTCTTCAGCAGAAGGTTGTCGAGCTGATCTCTATGAGCTGTCTAAGCTAGGCCTCACTCGCACTTTATCAGAGGAGAATGTCTACGAGGATATCCTAGGTAACACAATGCATTGCAGCACAATGGTGCCAGGTAAAACCTGGCTGACTCTTTGACTATGCACCTGACAGAGCAATTACCCAGAAGCCTAGGAGCTTGAAACTTTAATAAGGACAAAATTGAGACAACGCCATCACAAACATTGGTGTTGCTTTGCTCAACCTCACCAGTGGTCCACTATGTTTGGGTTACCCCTCATCAGTCTTCTGCAGAGCATGATGTCTTATCTGTGTCTAGGAAAAATAGAGTTTGAGTGGACTTTCTTGACTTTCCAAAGCCAGTTTATTTTGTTGTCCTAACTATGTTTGGTTAGTTTAGTAGCGTTTTATTAGCATCTTAATTAGCATAGCTATTTCCCTGCTCTCTGCAACCCTATCAGACTTGCAGCCATAACCCAAAAAGACGGAGAACCACAAATCTGGAAAGTATAGCTTTCTTATTGAACTTTGATCATCTGTGATTATATAAATCTGTAGCCTTACTAGCAAGACCAAGTTAAATTTGTCTACGCAATCATCCTTCTTCCTTCTAATGGTTAAGGTTGTGTCTAATTATATAATAGCACTTTCCAATAATGGAAGATTTACCATTGATCTTGCGTTTCTCTATCTGCTCTGGCCAGTAGCAATCATTTTAATGGCTTTGAACGTGGAGCGTAGCGTACGTTCTCTTGTGTTCTAGAACTGGATGTCCCAACATCATAAACTGTCTTCCCACCAGACGCATCTGGTGGATGAATCGACAGAGGCTTTCTGCATCTGTAAAAAACACCCGTCTTCCGCTCAAACATTTTTCTTGTCCCCCTCTCTTTCTCTCTGGCTCATTCGTTCTTCGCACAAACCAAGATAGATTTTGCTAGGAGTTTGTCTTCTTGTTAACACCACTGGTGATGCCACATGCAGCTTATGAGGTTTGCATGGGTTCCCTGGCAATCTTTCAAACATCTGGAAAGGAATACAAAAGCAACCAAACACATGACGTCAGTTCGAAATTTCTTTGCAGAAAAGCAGGACTAAATCAGTCAGTGTTGACAATGGGGAATTAACAAAAATATGCCCACGTTAGCTAGCACCACTGACTGTCAGCAAACATGATTTATGACTTGTTATTATGGAAGAAATAAATTTAGTTTTTTTAAATAGAAATCTAAACTGTTTTATTTGGTAGGAAACAGCAAATTTGTAAATTTACTTTTTATGTTTTGAAATATGAGAGGTGTTTTTCTTTGCTAAGGTCACTGCTATGATGCTAGGTTGTTGTGAGTGGTTGCCAGGGCATTGCTATGCTGTTGCTAGGGTGTTCTGAGTAGTTGCTAGGTGGGTTCTTAATGAAATCCTTTTTTGCGAATCCGTTTCGAGCTACATTCAGAAATCCTTAGATTTCAGAAAGTTAGAAATCCTTTTCAAATCGAATTTCTGGAAATGCATTTCAGTCTGACCGCTCAGATCGGATTTTGCATAGCTTTTTCACATTCTCACGCCACGTAAAAAGTAAACACCACAGAAATTGTTTGTAGAAAACATGCTGAACGTCCTTGCAGAAACAAAGTTGTGTTGTTGCAAATCGCAAGTCATCGGAAAATGACAATATACTGCTAGTCTACCCACCTCTTAAGAGTTTTGAGACTGGCAGCCACACATGCAGCTTCCTGAACCTTTCTGCCAATGCCTCATAAGACGTAATATTGTATCCCTTATTATAATTAGGGATGCATGATATTATCGGAACGTTATCGATATCGGCCGATAATGGCTTAAAATGCAAATATCGGCCCGATATGAAAAATTATGCCGATATGCCTTGCCGATAAGATGAGTAACTCGCATGTGCTCAGGGTGTGATAGCGATAAGATCACGTCAGCAGTGTGGTCATTCTTGAAGCTAACTTTTTCCTGAATGATGATTAGATTCACTGTTTTGAGCATTTCATCTGAGAATGCGAGTACAGAATGACGCATCCGTTGTGCCATAGAGTCAACACTTACTAGCAACTGCAGCAGCGGCAGCAACAGCCTCCCCTGGATCCTAATGCCCGTTCAGTAAGGCATTTTATTTACTTAGAGGGCGCTGTTGAACTACTTGTAATAAAATTAAAGTAAAATACACAAATAACATTAAGATTGTTTTTCTGATTAAATAAAGCAGTAATTGATGTCATAAAATCACAAATATGGTTTGATTTAAAGGTCAGAAGATATAGCTTACATGAATAAAAATCACAAACAAGACACTTGTAAATTAAATAATATATATATATATATACAGATTTATTCATTAATGTGTAATATGTTTTTTTTTCAAACGGATTATGAAAATTTAAATGCAAGGAGATTTTCAGAATTTGTACAACTCTTTTGCTTTAGACCATCTACAAATGTTAAATATTGAAATAAAATGTTAAGGATCGCTTTATAGTAATTTTCAAAGCTTTCAATGTACTCTCATTATAAAAGAACTTCATTGTTTATTTAATTCTCAAAAGTAAGTTTTTGTTAAAAACTAATCAAAATGAAAAATTATTTATTTATAATCTCTGTACAGAAGAGACTTGGTGTTGTTTGCAAACAAAAGGAAATATATCAGTATCGGTATTGGCTATCGGCCAAAATGAGTTGAAAAATATCGACATATCGGATATCGGCAAAAATCCAATATCGTGCATCCCTAATTATAATCCATCGCGACTACAGCATGTTGTAAGAGAACATCTGTATTGCAAACTGTATTGCTCTTATTGTTGTTTTTAGCGAAGACATACCAGCATAACGTCATTGGCATAGAAACCAATGTAGATATTGAGTAAAATGAAAGAGCGCCATAGACACTCAAATCTGAATTGAGCAGTTGCAGTCAATCATTTAGATCGGATTCCAATCAGATATGAATAAAAATCGGATTTGGACTGACAGTCTGAACATCTTAATTTGGTTTTTCATCACTCAATATGGTTTGAGACCCATTTTTTAATGTAAATCTGAATTTTTTTTTACTTGTTTTATCGTCCGCCAGTTGTAAATCATCTCTCCTTAACAAGACAAATTAATTAAGGCTTGATTGAAATAAAATGCTGCAATGCTAATCAATGTTTAGCATTAGGATTTTGAAAAGTGGCTAAGCAAGCACCACTAATAATCTTGCATATATTTTCCCTCCCAAAGACCCTCCATCGAAGGAGAACCCATATGAAGACATAGAGTTGGAAAGTCGCTGTCTTGGGAGCAAGTATCCCGTTCTTTCTTCCCCTTCCTCTCCCATTCCTGACACCCCATCCAAGGTATTCATACTGCATTCCTGATTAATTGTTTCCATGAGTTCTCCATATGTATCGGCATAGACTACTGACATTTAGAGCTTTTTCCCCCCCAAAATTCAATATTTCACATACTTGAGGCCCGTTGACACCAAGGACGATAACTACAATGATAGCTATAAAGTTTTAATAATCATTCTAATTTTAGGAGGATAGCGAAGTCTGAAGTCCACAACTATAACGACAATGACACAGAGGAACGATATAATTGGAATCAGTTTCAGAAAGATTTTTTTCCCAGCTGATGGATGATAAAAACATTGACAAGCCAATCAGAATCCATCCTGCTTTAAAGAGCTTGAGCATTTAAAGCGGCAGATGACAAAACTGTAACGCACACTTAGAATAAACAGAACGGTATCGTGTGTTGATGTAGATGCTAATATAGTTATAATTATAATTGTATATCGTTCTTGGTGTGAACGGGCCTTTATACATGAAAAAAACAAATCTATATATGGGCTACTTTTCAGCCTCTTTTATTATATTGAAAAGAGCAGCTAGTACATTCTGCAAAACATCTACTTTTGTGTCCCATGGAAGATTGAAAGTCATACAAGTTTGGAATGACATGATGACAACGTAAGCAATTGACTCTGAATTATTTGTTTTCATTGACAGCTCCCCTCCAAGCCTGGCTTCTTCAGGCAGAATTCAGAGCGACGTAGTTTCAAGCTATTGGAACTGCGCAAGACCGGCAGAGATGGCGGCATCGCGTCCCCGTCACGGGTCAGCCCTCCATCAACACCCAGCAGCCCGGATGACACCCCGTGTCTGTCGGGGGACCCTTACAACCGACGGCGGAGGAAAATCCCAAAGGTACTGTCAAAATAGAGGCCCAGTCAGTGTAATCCTTGATTTATCAGTGACTTATGGTTCTGGTCTGCCGCTGACTGAGACACTGGCCCTTCGGCATCCTTCCACTGCTAATAAAAATACAAGAAAAATGTGACAGGCGGATGAGACACCTAAGAATAATCTGAAAAATGGAGGAAAAAGTAATTTCCTTCAGAACTCCTTTGCGAAAGGCTTGGAAGGGCTGTCTCTGATAAAGCAACAGCCATGACTGTTTTCTTTTTCAACAGATGGTGCAGAAAATCAACGGCATCTTTGAGGCCCGAAGGGGAAAGAAGAGGATGAAAAGGGTCTCACAGTCAACCGAGTCCAGTTCAGGAAGAGGTTTGTGAGGGCAACATTATATGTTAGCTAAATTTAGACCTACTTTTTCCTGTTTAAAGGAATAGTGCATCCAGTTTGCTCATCCTTGTCATTTTCTTTTTCATTTAATTTATTACATGCATATATATATATATATATATATATATATATATATATAATTTGTGAATATGTATTTATTTTTTACTTTTTATTCTGTTTGTTAATTTGTTTCATTCCATTGCGCAACCCAGAAAATTGGTTTATACTCTTTTTTTGAAAATTCCAAAGGTACCGTCCAAAAAGGGGCCCAGTCAGTGTAATCCTTAACTTATCAGTGATTTATGGTTCTGGTCCGCCGCTGACTGAGATGCTGGCCCTTCGACATCCTTCCACTGCTAATAAAAATACAAGAAAAATGTGACAGGCGGATGAGACACCTAAGAATAATCTGAAAAATGGAGGAAAAAGTAATTTCCTTCAGAACTCCTTTGCGAAAGGCTTGGAAGGGCTGTCTCTGATAAAGCAACAGCCATGACTGTTTTCTTTTTCAACAGATGGTGCAGAAAATCAACGGCATCTTTGAGGCCCGAAGGGGAAAGAAGAGGATGAAAAGGGTCTCACAGTCAACCGAGTCCAGTTCAGGAAGAGGTTTGTGAGGGCAACATTATATGTTAGCTAAATTTAGACCTACTTTTTCCTGTTTAAAGGAATAGTGCATTCAGTTTGCTCACCCTTGTCATTTTCTTTTTCATTTAATTGACTTATATATATGTGTATAACTATATATATATATATTTTATTTTTTTTTATTTTTTTTTTATTTATCTATATATATTATATTCTGTTAATTAATTTGTGATCCTTTTCATTGCGCAACCCAGATATACTGATATTTTATGTAATTATTTATTTAGTTATTTATTTCTTTATTTTCAATACATGTTTTATATTGAATTGTAAGAATTATAGTCTTTATGCATTGCATGTCTCTTGGATAATAGTGTGATGACCGTATTTGTTGCACCTAGAGAGTTACAGCCTAATCCACGTGCATTGCATTGTGGGACAGTCCGGGCCCGAGCCACATGTGCATCCACTTAGCTTTATGGACACGTTTACAGTTTTGGGTCAGTTGCGCTTGACCCATTTTTCCAGGGATGATAGAATTATGTTACGTTATAGGATACACATGTGCATCCAAGCATGAAATATGTCTCTGTGAATACCTGCATACTGATTCTCTAGTGACCTTTGACCTCTCTCTCTCTTCTCCGGTATAGTGACGGACGAAAACAGCGAGTCTGAAAGTGACACAGAGGAGAAACTAAAGGGTAAGATGTCCTTCAGGCCTTAACGTCTACGGCTTAATGTCAGATACCACTGAATTTCAAGTTTACATTAAAGTCCGTGTAAAGCAATGTGTTTTACGTGTTTAGAAACAATTCTCTGAACTGCCTTTACACAGACTTTAAAGGAATAGTTCAACCAAAAATGAATATGTACTCACCCTCAGGCCATCCAAGATGTAGATGAGTTTGTTTCTTCATCAGATTTGTAGAAATGTAGCATTGCATCACTTGCTCACCAATGGATGTGAATGGGTGCCGTCAGAATGAGAGTCCAAACAGCTGATAAAAACATCACAATAATCCACAAGTAATCCACACCACTCCAGTCCATCAGTTAATGTCTTGTGAAGCCAAAAGCTGCGTGTTTGTAAGAAGCAAATCCATCATTAAGACATTTTATCTTCAAATGGTTTCTTCTGGCCAAAATATGAGTCCATAATTCATAATAACAATAACACGTTCTCCTGTTGTCCAACCTACATATTTGTTTAGAACTGTTTTGGCTTGTAAACAGTGTTTGATCTGAGCATATTTCTCTCCTGATTCAGATGAGACGACTTTTTCACTGAAGAAAGCAGTATTATTGATCAAGGACGTATTTTAATCGAAAGTGATGGTTTGAAGTTAAAAACGCCTTGATGGATTTGCTTCTTACAAACACGCAGCTTTTGGCTTCACAAGACATTAACTGATGGACTGGAGTGGTGTGGATTACTTGTGATGTTTTTATCAGCTGTTTGGACTCTCATTCTGACGGCACCCATTCACATCCATTGGTGAGCAAGTGATGCAATGCTACATTTCTCCAAATCTGATGAAGAAACAAACTCATCTACATCTCGGATGACCTTTTCAGCAAATTTTAATTTTTGTGTGAACTGTTCTTTTAATATAGTTACAATGAATTCTATGGGGAAAGACGTCATGCTTTTCTGTTTATCCTTCCTCCTCATCATCATCTGTTTTAGCTCACAGTCAGAGATTAGTGTCGGTCCAGTCTATGTTGAGGCAAACCGGTCGATATCGCACTCTGGAGCGAGACTTGATGGAACTTCAGGAGAGGAAGTTGTTTGAGTACTTCCTGGTTGTGGCTCTTCATAAGACCAAAGCAGGTGTCCCGTATTTACCAGAAGTCACTCAGCAGTTCCCTCTTAAGGTACAAACATTTTTCTTCCAACAGCATGTACTACAGAACAAATATGATCTATTTGGGCCTAAAAGATCAGCACGAGACGTTCATGCATCTGTGTTCCTGATTCTTTTCCCTCGTTAGTTGGAACGAAGCTTCAAGTTTATGCGAGAGGCTGAAGACCAGCTGAAAGTCATTCCGCAGTTCTGTTTCCCTGACGCTAAAGACTGGGCACCTGTGGACAATTTCCCCAGGTATCGTATCCACATGATTTACAGCCCCACAAATCAACCTCTTTTTGTGCTGTTTGGGAATCATTTGCTCATTGGAATTGAATTGAATGTGTTCTTTATAGTGAAACATTCTCGTTTGTCTTAACCGGAGAAGATGGGAGCCGAAGATTTGGCTACTGTCGACGTTTACTGGTGAGCTGCTCTTTATTTCTCATTTTGCAGAAAACATTTATTCAAAATAATGAGATTTACATTTACTACAGGCTGGATATTTATTACGAAACATGTATGAAATATTAATGGGCTTTGAAATGAAATAACTAATTGCTTATCAAATACTACACAGTATATGCTGCCTATTTTGTTTAAAAAAGCAATGTTTCAAATTGTAGCATTTTACATTTTTGTCACATATTGTTGCATTTGAGTGACTTCTAGTCAACAGTTAGAAATAAGTGTTATAAAACGGAGAGTTCCGGTGCTTGATTCTGATTGGCTGAGCCACGTTCGAAGCTGTTGTAAATTACTCTACAAACACACACCTTTGTTTACTTCTGTGTGTTGCTCTGCAACCACTTTGTAGCAACCACAACTGTTTCTGAGGAACTACATTGTTTGGTGGAAGAATACTGTTTTTATTAATATCATTACACTTTATTTGCTCTGTTTATTTATAGCCCAGCGGTAAAGGAAGGCGTCTACCTGAAGTCTACTGCATTGTGAGCAGACTGGGCTGTTTTGAGCTGTTCTCTAAGGTAATTCATCTGACCTTTGAACTCTGCATCAGGCTCGGTGTGCATCTGTTATCTTGTGTGTGTCTCTGTGTTGGTGCTTTTGTCAGTATGCAAATATCCTCAATAATCTGAGGTGAGATTCTAAATTTGGCTGCAAAGAATGTTGACTGATTTTTGTCAAGCAGAACATCCTTGTTCGTCCTGAAACAACATTCCTATCAAGAACCTAGATATGAAGGATAGGGAAAGGGGTGAGGGTTAGACTAAAGGCGTTCTTATCAACCTGTCAATTCCCTCTGATGGTTAGTCAGGACTTTGTGTGTTTAACATGTTGATTCCGGAAGTAGATTCCGGAAGTGCTTTTTTTATTTTATTATATTTTATTTAAATTATTTTTAGTGGTAATCAACATTAAGCCATAGACTTTAATGCCTGTTGGGCCTCTTACCTTAAAGATTTTATTTTGTTTTATTTTATTTTATTTTACTTTACTTTACTTTACTTTACTTTACTTTACTTTACTTTACTTTATTTTATTTTATTAAATATATTTTATATTTTATAATATTTTATAATATTTAAAATATTTTATTTATTTAAATTTAAATATTTTTTTTTTTAATCAAATGAAAAAAAAATATTTTCAATGGTAATCAACATAATACATGCTTTTTAAAATGATTTAATTTTATTCTCTTTTTTTTCATTTGGTGTTTAGTTTTTTAGTTTTATTTTAATTAATTTATTTTTTATTACAATGATAAAAAGAAAATGTCTTCTTATTATTGTTATTATTATTTATGTATTTATTTATTCTGAACTATGTTGAAAAATGGGCAAAAAATGTATTAAAAAATATTTTTAGTACAGTGATAAACTGACAATAAGTGTTGTTATTCTCATTGGTATTATTATTATATTTATTTATTTTGAATAACGTGTAAGGGGCAAAAATGAATAAAACAGTGGTTAAACAAACCCCTTTAGATTCAGGACATCAAAATCACGACAGATCATCCATGAGGTGTACGCTGATGTCTGTCTGATGTAGATCCTGGATGAGGTAGAGAAGCGACGAGCCATGTCCCCAGCGCTGGTCCAGCCTTTTATGAGAGGAATAATGGAGGCTCCGTTCCCAGCGCCGGGCAGAACCATCAGCATTAAGAACTTTCTGCCGGGTTCAGGAACAGAGGTCAGTATATAAAAGGCCTTGCAAGTGGCTGAAAATAATTTCTGGAATTCTACATTGAACGTTTCGACATGACAGATGAGTCTCAAAGCTAGTCGCGTTTCTCTCTCTCCTTCTGTAGGTGATAGAATTATGTCGGCCTTCAGATTCCCGTCTGGAGCATGTGGATTTCGAGTGTTTGTTTTCCTCTCTGAGCTTGCGTCTGCTTCTGCGGGTGTTTGCTTCTCTTCTGCTGGAGCGAAGGGTCATCTTCACCGCGGATAAACTCAGGTATGACCCTTTTACACCTGCTGCCACTTCCAGTAATGTTTTCAGTATCTCGACCAGCGATATAACCGAGTTTAGAACCCTTGCTTTGATACAGAGGTTGATTGACAGGCGAGTAGGCGGTGCTTGTTCTGGATGTCCACTTGTGTAAATGGTCAAATAAATAAACGTGTGTTTGTGCGTGAACCCAAAAGAGGACAAGGGAAGAATGAAAAGATATGACACGGCAAGAGGGGAAAAAGTGCAGCTTGTGGAACCGTTTTTCACAGCTCAAGACAGATATGGAAAAAATGCTGTTGTGTTATATAGTCGCCTTGGGAACAAAAGTCAACCCCAGTGTTTTTTTTTTTCTATGGAAAAAACTGAGAGACTAGTGCTCACATGACGTTCTGGGCCTGTAACGAGAGCCGGGTCTCTTCTTAGGGATCATCAAAGCAGCATCCTCCCTAAAAAGAGCGTTTGAGATGGTGTTGAGCAAGATGAGCTGGCGAAATATATCTCCTCCCACAGTTGATGGACACAGGAAGAGATTACTGACACAAGAATCCTATTATGTGTCGTCCCTCAAATAAATCTGTGTCCTAATAAGTAAAGATTGAGTTTTAGTGGATGGAAACAGCTCTTCACAGACTGAAGACATCAAGATTACAGAGCAAAAATAGCTGTTAAAAAATAATAAATAAAATAATGCATTCAGTGAAAACAAGTGAAAATGTTACACACTGCCATTAAAAATTTATTTTTTTTATTTTATTTTTGATTACAATGATAAACTGATAATAATGATTGTTTTTCTCATTGTTATTATTATTGTTATTACATATTTTGAACAATGTTGAATAATAACATTGGATTATTTTTTTTATTTTATTTGAATTTTTTTGATAACAATGATAAACTGATAATAATGATTGTTTTTCTCATTGTTATTATTATTGTTATTACTTTGAACAATGTTTAATAATAATTTAATTTAATTTAATAATAATAATTTTATTTGAATTTATTTTATATTTATTTGAATAAAAATAAAAAAAATGTTATAACAATGATAAACTGATAATAATTATTGTTGATTGTTCTTATTGTTCTTGTTGTTATTATTGCTTCCAATCTGCTAATGGAAAAATATTATATTTACATTTTTTTTTTAAACACATTTTTTAATCTTAATGGGTGACTTGAGTCTTATTTCACTCCAAATTCATCTAGCAATTATTTTGGCTAATATCCTAAATTTTGTGTTTCCAATTAAATATTTTCTTCATAGTAATGAAAAAAAATAAACATTATTATTATTTTTTAATTAAAATATTAATTTTTTTGTGCAGTAATGAAAATTTGGAGAGAAAATGTGCTCAGGGAAATGTCACAATGCAAAAATCATAATTGTCCTAAAATAGCTTTTTATAAAAAATATTATTGTTATTTCTTGTATTGTTTAATTTCTGCAGCATTTAAAGGTATTCAAAGAATGAGCAATGGCAAACACTGATGCCAGCTTTAGCAAACAGCACTGATTGATTCTTCTTTGCTTCCATCTGCTGGTGTAAATGTGTCAGCACAGTCATGATTAGCTCTGACTCTTTCTCTTTAGCACCCTCTCTAAATGTTGTCATGCCATGGTGGCTCTGCTGTACCCGTTCACCTGGCAGCACACGTACATCCCGGTCCTGCCGCCGTCCATGATGGACATCGTCTGTACACCGACCCCCTTCATAGTCGGGCTGCTCTCCAGCTCTCTGGCCCGTCTCAAAGAGCTCCCGCTAGAGGAGGTGAGACACCACGAATGCATTCAATAGTACACAATTTCTGCAGTATGTCAGTATGTAAGACTGTATGAATTAATAATCATTAACATATACATGTGTATATATATATATATATATATATATATATCACAAAATTGCAAAATGTACTTTCTTCTGTATACTGTATTCTTATTTAATAGTAAGTGCGACAGTATGCAGGTCACCATACTTGGCAACACGTCCTTTCCTTTCCTTTCCTTTCCTTTCCTTTCCCTTCCTTTCCTTTCCCTTCC
>NW_015546129.1:29233-35409 GCF_001515605.1 Sinocyclocheilus anshuiensis | reverse complement strand
CCTTCCCTTCCCTTCCCTTCCCTTCCCTTCCCTTCCCCTTCCTTTCACAAGAATCGTATAATGTGTCGTCCCTCAAATAAGAGAAGAAATCTGCTTCCTAATAAGTTTTAGTGGATGGAAACAGCTCTTCACAGACTGAAGACATCAAGATTACAGAGCAAATATAGCTGTTAAAAAATAATAAATAAAATAATGCATTCAGTGAAAACAAGTGAAAATGTTTATTAATCACACTGCCATATATTTTAAAATATTTTTTTAATTGTATTTTTAATCATTTCTTTTTTTATTACAACGATAAACTGATAATAATGATTGTTTTTCTCATTGTTATTATTATTGTTATTACATATTTTGAACAATGTTATTATTGCAAAATGTACTTTCTGTGCAGCATGATTGTAATACTTAATACATTTTTATATGTAGTTTTTTATTTCCATTTCATTTTCTATTTGTCTCTCTAGTTTATTTTGCATTTTGTTGGTCAGTTCTTGTTTTGGTTTTTTTTTTTTTTTGATTTTTTTCTGTACAGTGTATTTTATGTTAGTTTTACTTTTTATATTAAGGGATAAGTAGAGAATGGAGAATATTTTGTTATTAATTATAATTAAATAAATTACAAT
The DNA here is from genome assembly GCF_001515605.1 of Sinocyclocheilus anshuiensis. Classification (NCBI taxonomy): domain Eukaryota; kingdom Metazoa; phylum Chordata; class Actinopteri; order Cypriniformes; family Cyprinidae; genus Sinocyclocheilus; species Sinocyclocheilus anshuiensis. Next base: position 34,783 of record NW_015546129.1, on the reverse strand, counting down.
CATGTTTATTTTTATTTATATATGTTTTGTAATCAGTTTCAAAGTCATAATGTTTTTTATTTTAGTTTATTTAAAAAAAAAAATGTATTTGTTAACAAATTTTTTAATTTTTTAGTTGTTGTCCTCGTTTTAATTTACAATGATTGGTATGCAGTATGCAACCATAAGCGTTTTACTTATGTTGCACGTTTAAAGAAAATAGAAATACATTTTTAGCATTCTTTAACAGTTTTATTTATGTTTTTAACAGTTTGATCAAATAATGAGTCAAGACAGAGATTGCAATTGCATTGCATTGTGGGATAGAGTATTCCATGTACTTCTCTGGTTGTATACTGCACATTTTGGCAGATGCACAGCCTGTGTACTGCTAAAGTAATACAGTCGATATGGTAGTATGCTGTTAGGAACATAGCCAGAGAATATCTCCAAAGCTATTTTGACCTGTGACCTCTTGAATGTTACACCTCATTATGACTAATGTGGGAAGGAAACAAGACCAATAAAGTCTAGGATGCGGTGTTAATATTCTATATATACATACATTTACGGATAGACAAAAGAACCGGATTGGGCTCTTTAACAGAGAAGATCAGAGGCTGGACACATTTGTAATATTTCTCTCTGAGCACTTCCTGTTCAGGTGGGCAGCCCTGACCTCTGACCTCTTCACATTAGCTGCGATAGGGGGAAAAGGCTGAGATCGCCAGTGCAGGAGGAAATGACGTCACTGTGTCCTCTGCTCTCTTTCAGGTCCTGGTGGTCGACCTTGGCAACAGTCGTTTCCTGCGACAGGTACGGTACTCGATGGCTGCTGAATGCAGTTTTTGTCTTATCTTTTTAATTTAGGCTGGTTCTGTGTTTCAATGATGAAGCAAAGCAAGTCTGTGTTTGTGTTTTCTGTTTCAGATGGACGATGAGGATTCAATTCTGCCTCATAAACTCCAGGCTGCTCTCGAACACGTTCTAGAACGGAGGAAGGAACTGGCGTGTGACGTGGCAGATCATCCAAATGGTAATTTACCGTCTGATCCGTTATATTCAGGGGTTAGAAAGATAACACAGCCCTGCATCTTGAAAAAAAAGGCCTAATATTAGCTGATGATGCTGAGTTCAAAAACATCAATAAAAACTTTCCATCATGTATTTTGTTTTTTACAAAATAAGAATGATTTGGTAATACTTTACTTAAAGCCTATAAATATAATGCATTGTATGATCTCATGAAAAATTGTAACCACAGTTAAAATACATTATACTACTTATCTATTCATTGTTACGCCTTTAGAAAGTATAATGCATTAAAACTCATGACAAATAAAACTTCAAATAATTTACTGCATTTTAACTTTGGCTATTTATGAAAACATAATGCATTACATTGTACATTATGAATACCTTTATAATGCATTGCACATATATTATTATACAAGGCTTTTAGTGTTACCGAAGATTTTTGAAATGATATATATATATATATATATATATATGTATCAGCTTTAATGCGCTTGTCAGCAGTGTTATTTTAGTACCATTAAGATGCTATTATAGTTTTTTGTTTTTAGATTTTCTGTTTTCATTTTAGTTTTAGTTAAAATTTTATTAATTTTGTTGTGTTTTTTAGTAGTTTATTTTATATATGTCTATATAGTTTTTATTAATTTTTATTTTAGTTTTGGTTATTTTACTACATCAAGTTAAACTAAATTAAACTGAGAAATGTTGCCTTGGCATCTAGCTGAAATAAAAAGATAATTAAATTAAATTAAATTAAATTAAATTAAATTAAATTAAATTAAATTAAATTAAATTAAATTAAATTAAATTAAATTAAATTAAATTAAATTAAATTAAATTAAATTAAATTAAATTAAATTAAATTAAATTAAATTAAATTAAATTAAATTAAATTAAATTAAATTAAATTAAATTAAATTAAATTAAATTAAATTAAATTAAATTAAATTAAATTAAATTAAATTAAATTAAATTAAATTAAATTAAATTAAATTAAATTAAATTAAATGTTTAAGTAACAAAATTTGGTTTTTAAAAGAGTTTTACTTTCATTTTTAGTTAACTATAATTGTCAAAATAACAAAAGCAGTCAAATTTAAAAAGTTTTGGCTTTAATGACAAAAGTAAGTATTATTCAGTATTTATCATTTAACTTACAATCAGCAAAGGAGTGGGAAAATATGTTCTGATGCTCTATTTAATGTCAAAGAACTTTGCAAAATAAGCTTTTTTTCACAAAATCTGTCATTTTCTGTGGCTGTTTGGATGCAGAAAACATCCAGCTCTTGTTTGCATCACTGGCCGTAATTTTAACCTTGAAATCAGGATTAGGCATAAAATAATATCATGCAAGTGAAAATGTGCTGAGAATTGAACAAATAGTTGTGATCTGACTCAGATGAAGACAGCAATCATGTTTTTGTGGCAGTTTTTCTGCTGATTAAGGGAGAATACAAGACTTCTTCAGCTTACAAATATTCAGCAAATATGATGCAGGGCGGTGTAATGTGAAAGGATTTTGATTGGATCAGGTGTGATGATTTTTTTCACTACTTCATTACATGGACTAGTTTTCATTTCATTTTCCTCATTAGAGCCCAGTTCTCTGAGCAGTGTGGTGTCAGAGGCGTTTGTGCGGTTCTTCGTGGAGATTGTGGGTCATTACTCGCTCTTTATGGGCGGCAGTGACCGTGATGAAGAATCCTCTGCCTCGTCTTCCTCCTCTCCGACTCCTTCGTCCTTCCAGCGCGAGGCGTTTCGTAAAGCCGTGTCCTCCAAGAGCCTGCGCAGATTCCTGGAGGTCTTCATGGAGACGCAGACGTTTGCGGGGTTTGTGCAGGAAAGAGAGTTTCGGAGGCAGGGCCTGAAAGGTTTGAATCTTGGGAAATACACTTTATATGTGAGGATTTGTAAACCGTTTATAGTGTTTTATAGTAGTGTTTAACAGCCATATTGTGTTTTTGAACAGGTTTGTTTGAGATGAGGGCTCAGGATTACCTCGATTCTCTGCCAGGCAGTGAGAACAGAGGCGTCAACAAGTTCCTCAAAGGTTTAGGTAATGCAGATCTAATCAAAGAATCAAATCAAAGAATTAGGACATGTTTGGAATGACATACCGTTTCTGCAGTATATGCATATCTTTTCTATATATAGAATATCCTGATCAGTCTGGCTGGAAATTTAGAACTGATTCTTATTTGGGACCTGTTAAAAAAAAGTACTAAAGTTTATTCACATTCTTGAGAAAGTTTTGATTAAATAAATGATATTAAACACACACACAGACACACACAGACACGCACGCACGCACGCACGCACGCACACAGACACACACACACACTTACTATAAAATATATATTAAGTATATTATATCAATAAAAAAGTGACATTTTGATCATATAATAAAATAAATGTTTATATTTTATTTCTTATATATTTTATTTGATAGAGATAACATTTTGCATTGAATGCAAATACCGTGCAATCAACAAATTCAATGCAATCCACTCAATTTGATTTTTTTTTTTTTTAAATCTCTAAATAACTGGATGAACTTAAATGGACAAAAATGGACTAAAATGCAAAATAGCTATTTTTCAGCAATGTTTAAAAAAAAACACACACAGTATGCAGTCAGCTGGTATTCCATTCTGAACAGCCTTAGTCTGATGGACCAGTATTTGTGAAGTAAATAAAGATTTGTGTCTGAGTGGGATTTTGAGCCTTTCTCTTTCCTCTCTCTTTTCTCTTAGGACACAAGATGAAATTCCTGTCCAAAAAGTGAACACTAGACGTGTAGCACGTGTATGATAGACTCACTCTCACCAGATCGTCTGACCCAAAACAGACCAGCAGGATGGGCTACGGAGACCCGACAGGACCTGAGGACCAAAGGCAACGGAAAACACTAGTTCCCCAAACCACACGGACCTTACAGGACTTGATTGAAACCCCAGAACAGAAGCGGCCTTGTACAGTTCTTTCTCTCGTTTACTACATAGAGTACAACTTCTTCTGAAACAGAAGGCTATAAATTAATTTATATTCTTTCTAGAAATAATAAGACCTTTATGACTTCCTGTGTAAAACTTTATATGTTTCCCATAAAATCAAAATGATGTTGTTAGTTTGTCATTTGTCATATTTATCGTAGTACGTTACAGACTCGAGACCGTCGACCGCTTCGGGGTTTCCGAGAAACATGCCACCACTGTGACCAAATCAAATTTTGTTCTGTGTTTAAAAACGGGGGAAAAAAATCTAGAATCTTGAGACTGCAGGATCGGAACTGTTCTAGAATTATTATTACGGAAAAGGTTCTTGACCGAAACCAGAACAAAGTTGGAGTTCGGAGATGTTCTCTGTCTTGAGTGCATTACAGGAACACCACTAGAGGTGCTTTGAACTTGAGTGTTTAATAAACAGTGTTTAATAAGATTTTATTTGGATTGTTTTCTTCTCAGCAGGCTTTGTCAGGTCACCTGAATTCCTGCGTTGCGTTGGAGCTCAATTCTAGAGTCTTAGATGTGGCGTCTCCATCATGTACTTTATTTGTTGTATGTTTACAGGCATCTTACTGCACAGGATGTCCCAGGAGCCATGGATTCAGGTGTTTCTCCAAGCCTTCTAACCTTTGGATTTGGTTTTAGGTGCAGTTTTGTTTGTGTCCTGTAGAGGGCTCTAAAATCTGTTAGACACCAAACAGCGCCTCGGATCTGAGAAACCTCAAAAAAGGTGTTCCCATTGCCTTAACATCAGGAAAAGTACTGACACTTTCCAAACAAAAACAGCTTTTTCATGATATTTGAGGACGTGGTAATTGCTTGAGAGTCCCATGAAAACATATCAGGCTATTACATGAATATGGCATTAATTGAGTATATATCAAAATACCATCTAATACCACACTCTAAAAAAATGCTGGGTTAAATGTTTAACCCAACCTTCTGGGTAGTTTTATTTAATGAACCCAAAATAGGTTGGAAATGAACATTTATTATGTTCAACAAATGAACATTTATTAATAAGTTGAATAAATAATAATTAAATAATGACCATTTTTTAAAAATTGCTTACCTTTTGGTTATGGCTGATGCCTCTAGTAATTATGTGTCTTCAATTTTTAATTTACAACCTATTTTGCGTTAATTTTAAGCCAGCCATATAGTAATTTTTAAAGAATAGTTGAGTTAAATAAAACTACCCAGAAGGCTGGGTTAAACAGTTAACCTAACCGCTGGGTCAAAACAACCCTGTCGCTGGGTTTGTCCATATTTTACCTGGGTTGTTTTTAACCCAGCATTTTTTAGAGTGCATCACTGTACTATTCTCCAAATGAGTGTTTACCCTTAAAAAGGCAAGCAGTGTTAGTAGTAAAGCTACATGTACTATGGTATTTACATGGTACTCCAAGGTAAAACGAGTAATGTTTTAAACAAGTAACAAGCACAGCAATGTAAAACAAGATGGTGTTAACCCCCCCCAAAAAAGATATTTCATATTTTTAATCTATATAAATGCATATATATAAAT
>NW_015546129.1:27843-29007 GCF_001515605.1 Sinocyclocheilus anshuiensis | reverse complement strand
CTGTATATATATATATATATATATATATATATATATATATATAGTTTCTAATGGTGACAATTTCTGCAATAATTATGTTTAAGATTAAGAATAGGTGTGTATATATATACATTTAAATAAACACACACACACATACCATATTCTGTTTATTTTTTGTAACACATTAATTAGATATAAATACCTTAATATTTACATTTTTAAATCTTTTAATACTTAACACAAAGAAAGTGTTTCAGGATTATTTTCCAGGACTTTAGGACACAGCTGTCTCTACTGACCAGAACAATGTGAATCCCTCTGGATCCAGGCTTATTTCCTTTTCTCTCCACACTAAGACTGCTCCTTTTTCCTTTTCAATCCCGGGACCTCCCCTCACACCTCCCTCCTCCCTCCCTCCTCCTGTCCGCACCTCGTGTTATACTGCAGCCAATTCCTGAAATTCCAGCCTTCCTCGCGAGCTTCCAGTCACTCAGGCAGGTTTTACCCCCAAAACACTTCATTTTCCCTACTGTTCCTTCAGACAGGTAAGAATGCAAGTTATTTACATATTTCATAGTGGTATTTGTTTGTGCAATTATTTAAAAATCTAAATCTTTATGTAGAGTAACTTGTACAGCTGTACAGATCTTCTCCTCACTCACTGAAGCGGTTATTCTGACACATGATGACGAAATGTGATGTAACAATGGAATATTTGGAATTTTTCCCCGAATTCCCGCGTTCTTTTTTCTGCTCCCCCGCGTAACGGCCGGAAACTTTCTAAGGAACTTTAATCGCGTCATAGAGCGACTAAGTTCGTTAGTTATTGCGCAAATTATTGCGATTATAAACCTCAACTTTGGATTGATAAAATAGTAACAAATGTCTGCAGGTGTTTTTCTTCATATGAACCAATTTAATACGTTTGGGAAATGTGTATAATATAAAAAAATTATAATAATACAAAGAAAATGCTTACTTAATAATTGTGGAAACTTTTATTATTATTATTATTACACTCTAAAAAATGCTGGGTTGTTTCAACCCAATGTTGGGTCAAATATGGACTAACCCAACTGTTGGGTTAAATTTTGGTTACATTTTTAAATTAACTTTTTAACCCAACAGTTGGGTTAGTCCATATTTGACCCAAAATTGGGTTGAAACAACCCAGCATTTTTTTGA
>NW_015546129.1:25948-26572 GCF_001515605.1 Sinocyclocheilus anshuiensis | reverse complement strand
GCTGTGTTGTTTCAACCCAATGTTGGGTCAAATATGGACTAACCCAACTGTTGGGTTAAATACATTTTACATTTTTAAATTAACTTTTTAACCCAACAGTTGGGTTAGTCCATATTTGACCCAAAATTAACAACCCAGCCAAAATTGGGTTGAAACAACCCAGCATTTTTTAGAGTGTATCATTGATTGTCTTGTCTGTCTTGTTTTAAGATAAAAATAACAATCAATTAATATTATGTAGCCTAAATTATGTGAATTATTATAATTCAGTGTTTATTTATTTATTTCTTTAGCAAGACCATTAGTGTTATTCATTTCAATAATACAAATTATTTTCATTTTAATGTGTAGGCTTTCACTTAATTTGAGTGTTACAGACTCTTTGTTTATTTGTTTACTTACACTACCAGTCAAAGGTTTGCACACACTTTTTTTTTTTTTTACTATTTTTCACATGGTTGAATAATAGTAAAATGTTGAAAACTATGAAATAACACAAATAGAAGTATGGGAATGATGTAGTGATCAAAGCATGATGTGACACAAATGAGAACTATTTATATTTGTATAATCTAGTATCTATCTATCTATCCATCTATCTATCTATCTATCTATCTATCTATC
>NW_015546129.1:22072-25058 GCF_001515605.1 Sinocyclocheilus anshuiensis | reverse complement strand
TCTATCTATCTATCTATCTATCTATCTATCATCAGTGTATCAGTGTATGTCTATCTATCTATCTATCTATCTATCTATCATCAGTGTATCAGTGTATGTCTATCTATCTATCTATCTATCATCTATCTATCTATCTATCTATCAGTGTATCAGTGTATGTCTATCTATCTATCTATCTATCTATCTATCATCTATCTATCGATCTATCTATCGATCTATCAGTGTATGTCTATCTATCTATCTATCCAACCTTTTCCTGGGTATTCAGAAGCGGAAGTGTCATAGTTGGTTACATTTCTATAGTGGTGAATGGAAATTACAACAATTACAAATTTATCATTTCCATTTGCTTCAGTAACAAGACAAAACATAAAAAATACTAGCAAAAGATATTGCTAGTAAATTTCACAAACAACTATGGCAAGTTGCACATTGAATAAAACGTAGAATATAAATGAAATATTCTCTTGTAAAACATACTCCAATAATCTTTATGTATGACTTTGAAAAAAAACAATGTATATTGTTAATAACCAGTCTGTGAAAAAGGGTCAATTAGCTGACAAATTAATGATCCGAAGTCAGTCTAAACAGATCAAAATGGTAACTTAAAGAGTTAAAGAGCGGTCCGCTCTGTGTCAGCTGGCCTCATGGGTAAATATTTTGAGTGTTGGGGTGAGGAGTCAGTGCCCTGCGTCTTCTGCATCCCGGGGGACAGAATAATCTACTGAACAACAGGTGGAATGGGGCCAGTGCCCACCTGCTCGGGGTCTTTCTGCGGCACTGGAGGGAGGGGAAGGAATATTATGTTATTTTAATAAAAAGCATCAGGGAAACGTTATTAAATGCAGCATCTGTGTGAAGGTTTCATTAGAGCTCCATAAAGTGGTGTTTAGTTGGAGCGTCTTCACACTTGGGCTCCGTCTGTGTCCGTTTTCTTCTGTAGAGTTCAGTTTGCTGCATGCCTTATTTCCGTTTCCCCTTCAGGAACTCGAGCTGCGTCGAGATTCGCTTTGGGAACGTCCCTGCGTGACCGCGTTCTGAAGCACGTGTAAAATCAGTCCAATGGAGCAGCGAGACGTCACGAGCGGGGTGACGTGAACGCCAGGAAGTTTAAAAGCGCATCCGGCAGAGCGCAAGTTAGCTTCTGCTCTTCAGTAACGCTCTGTCTTATTTACTGTTGTCTGTCAGTCCACAAGCATTCAAAAGAATATGTCAGAGCAGCCCAAGCCGTCAAGCTCCTCATATCGCCAGTCTCAAAAAGAGCGATAGATCTCAAAGACGCTTATTTCCATGTTTCCATCCTTCCTCAACACTGGAAGTTCCTGAGGTTTGCTTTCGTGGGCGAAGCATACCATAATCGAGTTCTTCCCTTTGGCCTGTCACTCTCACCCCGCATACTCAATTACATCGACGATTGGTTGATACTAGCTCGATCGGAGCAGTTGGCGGCTCGGCATCGAGATGTCGTCCTCGCCCATATGAGAGAGCTGGGGTACCCTTGCAGTGGTGGCTCAGAACCAAGGGATTTTCCCCGAGGGGGAATCCGCTTTGCATGATCAAGGTCACGCGGCGATGCTTACGTGCCTTGGACATGTGGAAGAAACGTTGGTTCCTATATCAAGGCCCAATGTTAGGGGCTCCTTGTCGTCGTATGACGCTAACGACAGATGCCTCTCTCACGGGCTGGGGGGCGGTTCTCTTTGCCATACTCCCTGCATCCCTCCAGGCGCTACTTCATTGAAGCTAACTTGCGCTCTGCCGGATGCGCTTTTATACTTCCTGGCACTCACGTCACCCCGCTCGTGACGTCTCGCTGCTCCATTGGACTGATTTTACACGTGCTTCAGAACGTGGTCACACAGGGGCGTTCCCAAAGCGAATCTCGACGCAGCGTCTCGTTCCCTCGGGGAACCATGGTTACATACGTAACCTAGAGACGTTTGTTTTTACCTTGATCATTGAGTAACACAAAGGTTTTATCTTGTAAAGACAAACAAACACATGGATGCTGAGTAATTAGTTTATTATGGAAGCATATTTCCGTCAAGGGATAAACAAAATTAAGCTTTTTTTTTTCCATTCTGAGTTTATATCTCACATAGAAAACAAGTCAGAATTGTGAGATACAAACTCAGAATGGCAAGATATTAACCCAATTGCGAGATGCAAACTAAATTGAGAGATATAAACCCAAAAGTATGGGATATAAACTCAGAATTGTGAGATATAAAACCCCAAATTATGAGACATAAACTCAGAACTGCGAGGTATGAAGCCAGAATTGTGAGGAAAAAAACAGAATTGCAAGATAAAAACACAAAATTACGAAATAAACTCAGAATTGCTAGATATAAACTCAGAATTTCGCAATATAAACCCAGAAATGCGAGATATAAACTCACATTTGCAAGATTTGAAACTCGCAGTTCTGAGGAATTATGAAATTGCAGTCGAAATCTTGCAGTTCTGAGTTTACATCTCCCTTTTTTCACTTTTTTACGTAGACAAACTTTTTTTCCCATGTGATTTTTTTTTTTTGGCAGAAACAAGCATTTCTATTTTATCGTGTTGTGATCAGTATTTGTGTTTTTCTCAGGTAAAGCAAATGAGGAACATTTTCTTGTAGGGTGTTGCAATAGAACGTTCTAGATTTGTTCTGACATTTTGTCATGTGTCTGACTGAAATCACTGTGTCTTATTCAAAAACACACACACACACACACACACACACACACACACACACACACACACACACACAGCAGGCCGTCTGCACAAATGTGTGTGTGTATGTGTTTGTAAGTGTGTGAATATCTGCTTTCATGTGTGTGTATTGTGTTACTGAGATTAAGAGTTGAGCCTGAGCTAAACACACACAGCAGCTTCTCAAAGTTAATCATGGATTTCAACAGCCCATATAAAACAAAGAAAGAGACTTTTTATAATTTGTGTATTATGTTCACAGAGCTATTGGATAATAGTTATT
>NW_015546129.1:15402-22027 GCF_001515605.1 Sinocyclocheilus anshuiensis | reverse complement strand
TATATATATGTATATATATATATATATATATATATATATATTTTGTATTTTTTGTCGCCATTAAACTACTGTTGTATTTGCTTTGCTGCAGCGTTAGCCACATTTAACCTTAAAGGCAGTTGTGTTGTTTTAGTGCTATTATCACGTTAACACGACATTATTAGAGACGCTCTTAACGAGACACTCACTTGATCAGAACTGACTGGCCCCTCCAGCTACAAAATCACTGTTAAACAATATGAGCTTTAAATTAATGCATGACCCATAGCTAATATCCCGCGTGTGTGTGTGCGTAGGTTCACTGTGACTCTCAGCTTTACATTCCAGCTCTGATTAAAGTGGATTTTGTTTTGTGTCTCTTGTGTGTTTATATGCTGTGTGTGTGTTTGTTCTGAATGTGAGTTACACACACACATGTGAATGTATATCTGTCTGTGTGTGTGTGCGTGCAGGGCCGTTTCTAGGCATAGGCGAGCTAGGCGGTCGCCTAGGGCGCCACCAGCTGAAGGGGCGCCAATGAGCGCACGTACTGGCACTTTTAGCAGGGTTGTGATAATGAGTGGCACGGTCACCCTGAAATATGACTGCCGCCCCCACTGGATCCCCCAACATTATTGGGCTAGAGTACTGTCAATCTCTGCCTGATTGTTGCATGCAAAGTTTGCATTTGGAGCGCTCAACAACGCCATTAGATCAGTGGGCTCTGTCAGTGCTTTGGCAAGATAACACTTTTTTTTGCCATGCAATAAAGCTAAGTTCAAAGGCCAATTTAAAATATTGGTACAGTAAATAAAGTGCACAAAATCAGTATTTTGTTTAGGCAGTATTTTAAAATAATTATATATATATATATAATTGGGGGGGGCGGGTTTAGGTATTTCGCCTAGGGCGTCAAATGGGCTAGAAACGGCCCTGCGTGCGTGCGTGTGTGTGTGAGCGTAGGTTTTATATAGTCATTTACCCACCCTCATGTTTTTACCAAACCTGTATGACTTTCTTTCTTCTGTGGAACACAAAGAAGATATTTTGAAGAACACTTGGAACCAAACAACTTTGGACCCCATTGACTTTCATGAAAACACACATATCTTAAAATTAAATTTTGTTCTTTTGTTTTCCACAGAGGAGAGACAATCATACAGGTTTGGAGGATGAGTAATCAATATCATAATTTAAATTTTTGTATGAACTATCCCTTTAATTTTCTCCAAAACCTTTACTTGTGTATGCAAATATAAATACATATAAACACATGATAAACTAAAGCAATAACCCATCAAGGTTTTTGTGATTTTACCACGATTAAGGGTTTTCTTAGCCACAAAATAATAAAAAATCCAATGTCCAGCTATATTTAAATTTTTTTGGAAGGTGCCAGTATTGTGAGTATTAATAGCTAAAACGATTAAAAATCGTGTTCAGTAATTGAAAAAAAAAAAAAAAAAGAAGTAAATATTACATGAAATACATAAAAATAAGTGAAAGTTTTAAAAATAAAAAATTAAGTTAAAATATTAAAACTGAAATAAAAAATAAAACTTAATAGAAATGTTTTTAGAAAAAATTATGAAAATGTCAAAAGCATGTAACAAAAATATTAAAACTGAAAACTGAAAATATAAAAATGTAAGTTTATTCAAAATATTAATAAATACAATAGTATATAAATAATTCTAACTGACTCTGACTCTTTGGTCTGCGCATGTTCATTTTTACTCCATTTTGGCTTTACATGTGCCAGTTTACACTGATATCCGAACCAGAGAAAAAACGTCTCATGTAAATACAGTCGAGTTTGCTGTTTTTTATTTTTGTAGTGATTAGCATTTTGTTGCACGTTATAAATGCATGGAGTGACTCACAAAAATGGTGTAAATGTGGGAAATGGTGCTATATTTTGTTTTTGGACTCTGTTCTGAATCAAGCATTAGTTTGGTTATGAAACTCGAGGGTGTTTGGTCGGATCTGTGAGTTTTGTACAGGAAGTCGAGCTCAGAGGAAAACGGGGTGATTGAGTCAGACGCAAGCGTGACGCACTGTTGCTCAGTGGCTCTAATCTTCCTGTACACACACTCACAAACACCACAATTCCCAGAGAAAACTTATATTTGTGTGTAGTACTAATCATTTACAATGATCTCTCCTTGTTTTTTGCGTTCTTATGAACTCGTAAAGTCTGAAGTTTGAATAGCAAAGCATGTGTTTTGTTTTGAGGGACCCCTGAGCAGGTCCGTTTGAGACGGACTTCTTAAAATAGCCCTGTCTGGCTGCAGGCCACTTCTGATTGCGGTTATGTGTCTGCAGACGCAGTTTCACTCTGCGTCTCCTCCTAATGTGATTTCGGAACCAAGGCGCTTTTTCCAAGTAGGATTATGGAGTCTGGGGAACGTTCTGTTGACTGGGGGTCGTCTCATTCACGCCGTGTTGATACCCGTCTGGAACCCTGCCGACAACATCACTGTGCTACAACTCAATATAGCAACATCTGCAATAGCAATGGCTAATCTGGATGACATAACAGTGTTTTTTTCCATTGAGTGGTCCCAGATGATATTAAAGGAATAGTTCAACCAAAAATTAAAATCTGCTGAAAATGTGCTCACCCTCGGGCCATCCAAGATGTAGATGAGTTTGTTTCCTCATCAGATTTGGAGAAATGTAGCATTGCATCACTTGCTCAGCAATGGATCCTCTGCAGTGAATGGGTGCCGTCAGAATGAGAGTCCAAACAGCTGATAAAAACATCACAATAATTCACACCACTCCAGTCCATCAATTAACATCTTGAGAAGTGAAAAGCTGCGTGTTTGTAAGAAACAAATCCATCATTAAGATGTTTTTATCTTCAAACCGTTGCTTCCAACTGAAATACAAGTCCTCTATCCATAATATGGCTTTCTCCAGTCAATAAGTCGTCTCGTCTGAATCAGAGAGAAATCTGCACAGATCAAGCGCCGTTTACAAGCAAAAACAGTTCTAAACAAATATGTGGGTGGGTTTTGATGTGAGAGACAACAGGAGATGGACTTTTTCACTGGAGGAAGCGATATTATGGATTATGGACTCATATTTTAGCCAGAAGCAATGGTTTAAATAAAAAAAAAAACTTTAATAATATATATGCAAACACGCAGCTTTGCACTTCTCAAGATGTTAGCTGATGGACTGGAGTGGTGTGGATTACTTGTGGATTATTGAGATGTTTTTATCAGCTGTTTGGACTCTCATTCTGATGGCACCCATTCACTGCAGAGCATCCATTGGTGAGCAAGTGATGGAATGCTACATTTCTACAAATCTGATGAAGAAACAAACTCATCTATTCATGTTTTTTACATTTTTCATGTGAAGATGGGCGCTAGGCTGCATAGCATACATGGGCAGTTTGGTGACACCTACTAGTGAACGTGTGATTAAAACACTTAAACTAGCAAAATATTCCTGTTACAGACATATGATACATGGTTTCCCATGTGCTGTTCATGCCATTTTAATGGATTCATGCTCCACTGTTTTACAAAGTTCATTCAAACTTTGCCCCAAACTGAATCTTTCGAGACAATTCTGACTTCCTGATTATCATCTTCACAAGCAACTTTGTTAAGGTTTATTTGGAAAACAGTGAATCTTCAGACCAAGTCTCACAAAATTTACTTACTGAATGTTTGATATTCAACACCGTTTTACCAATAAATCTTAGCAAACTTGCTTGTGAAGACGCCAAACAGGAAGTTAGGAATTATCTTGGCAATGCTTTCATGCATTAACACAAAACTTTTTATGCATCATCAATATATGGCCATAAGAATATCACAAAATGTGATGAAAGCGCCACCTACTGGTCTAAAGTCATAAAGCTACAAATGTGTATTAATTTTAGCTCTACCTATACCATTGTGAGTGCAATGACCAAATCAATCTGTTCAGCCTTCCAATGTGTGTAATTGCTGCTTGCAGCTATATTTTCAATGTATTTTACTGCATTTGCATATCGTTTGTGACATTTTTAGATTAGCAATCCAATGCAACTCTAACTAAACTTATTCTCTTCTATAGAATTGAGCACCTGCCCCGTTCCAGACCTGGAAAAGGCCGTCATTTACCCGCCACAGCCTTTTCCAGAGCCTCAGCCGGCCCATCAGTATTCACTAGGGTGTTTTGCCCTCTCCCACCACCACCCTGTCGTCCGAGTGGGTATCAGCATCCTCTCCGGGGGGCGCTAGCGAGGAGCTGAGTGAAGGATTGGATAAGCCTCTGGAGAATGATGCGGAGGGCGTGTGGAGTCCAGATATTGAGCAGAGCTTTCAGGAGGCGCTGGCCATCTATCCGCCCTGCGGCCGACGCAAGATCATTCTCTCTGATGAGGGCAAGATGTACGGTATGCCTCTTCCATTCTGCCTCTGTGCATTTGCTTTTGCAGCCAATGGATAACGTGTGATTTCTGAACCATGTAAATACATTAATGTGGATTCCCAAACATCTGTTCCTCACACAAAATTATTATATTTACATTTAATCATTTAGCTGACGCTTTTATCCAAAGCGACTTACAAATTGAGAAGAGCAAATAGAAGCAATTCATACCAAAAAGAGGGCAACAGTATACAAGTGCTGTAACAAATATCAGTTAGTCTAGCACAGTACACATACCAGTTTTTTTCCCCCAGAAAAAGAGACAAATAGAATAAGAAAATGTTAGCATTAGTTAGGCAAGTGATGACGAAAAAGATGTCTTTAGACATTTTTTGAAGATGGCCAAAGACTCAGCTGCTCGAATTGAGATAGGCAGGTCGTTCCACCAGCTTGGAACAGTCCAGGTAAAGGTCCGTGAGAGTGATTTCGTGCCTCTTTGGGATGGTACCACGAGGCGTCGTTCATTTGCAGAACGCAAGCTTCTGGAGGGCGCACAGAGCCAGTGGTTGTCTTGTAGGCAAACATCAGTGCCTTGAATTTGATGCGAGCGGCTATCGGCAGCCAGTGCAAACTGATGAAGAGAGGTGTGACGTGCGCTCTCTTCGGCTCATTGAAGACCACTCTTGCCGCAGCATTCTGGATCAGTTGCAGAGGCTTGATAGTGCATGCCGGAAGACCTGCTAAGAGAGCATTACAATAGTCCAGTCTGGAGAGAACAAGAGCTTGGACAAGGAGTTGTGTGGCCTGCTCTGATAGGAAGGGTCTAATCTTCCTAATGTTGTATAAAGCAAATCTGCAGGACCGGGCCGTTGTAGTAATATGGTCTGTGAAGCTAAGCTGATTATCAATCAAAAGTCCAAGGTTTCTGGCTGTCCTAGAAGAAGTTATGGTTGATGAACCTAGTTGTATAGAGAAGTTGCAATGAAGTGCTGGGTTGGCTGAGACCACAAGCAGTTCTGACTGCGCAAGGTTGAGTTAAAGGTGGTGGTCCTTCATCTTGCTTCTGAATGACAGATCCTAATGACGACATGTAGACGGAGAAGAGAAGTGGTCCAAGCACTGAGCCCTGAGAAACCCCAGTAGCTAAGAAGTTGTGACTTAGAAACCTCCCCTCTCATAGACACCCTGAAGGACCTACCTGAGAGGTAAGATTTGAACCATTGGAGTGCAGTTCCTGAGATGCCCATCTTCATGATGGTTGATGGGAGGATCTGGTGGTTGACTGTGTCAAAAGCAGCAGACAGATCCAGCAAGATGAGTACTGTGGATTTGGAAGCTGCTCTTGCCAGTCTCAGTGCTTCAGTAACCGCGAGCAGGGCAGTCTCAGTTGAGTGGTCGCTTTTGAAGCCGGATTGGTTGTTGTCCAGGGGATTGTTCTGTGCAAGAAACATAGAGAGATGGTTGAACACAACTCGCTCAAGTGTCTTTGCAATGAATGGAAGAAGGGATACCGGTCTGAAGTTTTCTAAAAGTGCTGGATTTAGAGAGGGTTTCTTAAGCAATGGGGTTACCCGAGCCTGCTTGAATGCTGTGGGAAATGTACCAGAGTGAAAAGAGGTGTTGATAATGTGAGTGAGTGCAGGTATAACTGAAGAAGAAATGGCCTGAAGGAGGTGAGTGGGGATAGGATCAAGCGGACAGGTAGTAGGATACTTGAAAAGGACAAGTTTGGAAACGTCTGCCTCCGAGAGAGGAGAGAAGGAGGAGAGAGAGTGTGTATGTGTTATGATGTGATTGTCAGTTTGAGGTGTGGAGAATTGGCTGCTGATGGTTGTTGTTTTGTTTATGAAGAATGTTGCAAAGTCATCAGCTGTAAGAGTTGAATAAGGAGAGGGGGGCAGAGGACAAAGAAGAGAAGAGAAGGTTTTGAAAAGTGTGCGAGAGTCAGAACAATTGTTAATTTTATTGTGGTAGTATGTCTTTTTAGCAGTGGAGACATTTGCATAGAAGGAAGAGAGGAGAGACTGATACAAAGTAAGGTTAGTAGAGTTTTTGATTTGCGCCACTTCTTCTCTGCAGCCCTGAGTGTAGCGCGATGTTCACGGAGAACATCAGACAGCCAGGGTGCAGAGGGGGTGGAGCGTGCTGACTTCATACTGATTATTCAGTGTTATAATATTGTTTATATATATTTATTACACGGCCCTGTGGAATACTTGATTCTGACTGGTCAGTCGCGACATTCCGAGGTATGTTATCCCTCGATAACAAC
>NW_015546129.1:14705-15136 GCF_001515605.1 Sinocyclocheilus anshuiensis | reverse complement strand
TTTCATACAAACGCAGCTGCTGCCATTTTGCTACGACTGTTTTGTACGCTGTAATGGATTATAAGAGAACTAACAAACTGGTAAGGTTTTAAAACATTTTCGTCTTAACGAATGGTGAAATGTTGTGTAATAAGTGGTTTGACTGCACCGTTTCCCTTAAATGTCCGTCTACTTTGAATTTGCCGCTTGCTCACAACTGCTGTCTTCACGGAAGCTTTGCGTTCAAATATTTCAACTCAAATCAATATTTCACATCTAATTATTTACTTATGTGGCAAGTAGCCGTGTAATAATCGGGATAATGTACATCCAGCCGGTTGTTGTCTCAGAATAAGACAACAGACAGCCGCTTCGCGTCGGGGTCCTGATCACCCTGTCGGGGTTTATTCTGAGATAACAACCGGCTGGATGTGCATTATCCCTTACATATA